>NC_028637.1:52945688-53245688 GCF_001406875.1 Solanum pennellii
ATATATATATATATGTTCCCCCTCTCCTTCTCTAAGATCGCGCTCGCTCGCCTCTCTCACTTTATACAAAAACGAAATGTATAAAATGCATTTGTCTTTGTATAAAGAGAGAGAAAATTGTATATGTACACATATCTTTTTCCCTCTCTGAATCTCGCTCACCACTCTCCTAGATATGTCCCGCTCACTCGCCTCTCTCACTATATACAAACACAAATGTATACATTGTGTTTGTATTTGTATAAAGCAAGATAAAATTGTATCTACAAAATACAAATGCAAATATATTTGTCATATACACTTATGATTATACAAATACGATCTTCCCCTATCCAGTTTTTTTTGTCTTTCTCTCTTTCTCACTTTATACAACCACAATTATACAATTAATGTAACACCCCGAAAATCCTCTAAACTAGAATAGAGACTTACCTATTAAATAATGATGTTTCCAGACCAAGACTAATGTAACAAAGTTGAATTATATATATTAGAGCCTAAATGTCAAAGAAAGACCATGACGTTCGGAATCTAGCGAAATTGAACTAGTAGCGTCCCTATGTTTTGTGAAGGTTTGGGAGTGTCAAATGAAGTCTAAAACTAATAAAAAGACTTTAAATTGGTAAAATAATGTTTTAGGGTCTAAACGTTCAGCTAGAATCCCCAAGGACCACTCGAAGGGTCTTTGAGGGTGACCCGAACATTGGGAAGTAGGCTGCCAAAGCAGCCTGCGTGCAGCCAATATATGGAGCCCCTTGCGCGTCGTGAAGCCATCACTGTCTAGAAGAATTTTGCCTCGCGACGTGGGGATTTCACGGGGATCTCTGCCTCGACCCTGATTGGAGAAAAAATGATTGGAAATGCCCCCCCGACGTACAGCCACTTCCCAGATTCGTTCACGTCGTTATTAAGTCAATTTGACTTCACAAAAAAACCCAATTAAGTGAGACATATTTTGGGTATTTTAGGTGGGGGATATATAATGATCTAGGATCAGTTTTAATTCATTTTTATCTATTCCAATTAATTCCTCAAATCCCTCTACTTCTCTAAAAATTTTCTCTCTAGTCAACCTCCATTGAAGAGCAATTTGGAGCTTGGAGACGAACACCAATTTCTCAAGTTTTCACTTTAATTTCGTGGCTTTATGGAAACTAAGATATGATTTATTTCAATCTTGGGATTCCTTTCTCCAAGAGGTTCTTTCAAAGAGATTTTCAAACTTCCCCAACTTAGTGTTTGTCCCTACACATGGTTCTTCTTTCATAAAACAAAATTAGGGAGAAATTGTGATGAATTGTGGTCAATTAATGTTGTTTAAGTATATATTAATGGATAATTCTTGTTATTAACTCAAGATTCCATGGACCCATGTCTTTCCCCAATTTCATGAAAACATTGAATTGATATGGTGAATCATGGACATGATGAATATGTTGATTTACTATATTGATGTTAATTATGTAATTGCTTCTTTAATGTACCTTAATTTTGAATTTGATATTTATTCTTTGATAATTGAAGTATGGAGGCAATGAAAGGGCAAGAAGGTATGAAGGTTGATTCTTCTTGAATTCAATTACGACGTATGATTTATTTAGATTGCAATGCTTCTATGTTTAATAGGTGGTTGTGATGTGATAGCAATTATTCCTCATCCTTAACCCTAGACTATTACATTTGTTATGAAGTATGCAAGTATGTTATGGTATGATTATTATATGATTGAAAGTAGTTTCTCATGATTATAAAAAAGTGTAAAGCGAAAGTTTGGCTTAGTTATTACTTCGCACCAATCCACACTATCCTATTAGATAGTATCCACTAAATCTATGTCATTAATTCTTTTCCTATTAACTACCCCCTTGGTCCGGCAAGTAGCGATAAGGCGAGTTCTAACGCATGCACTCGCTAAAAAGACTTCTAGACGACAGAATTATCGATGCTTGAAAAAACCTATTCGAGAATTTTCATTTAGCTAGGGTTATTTTGTTAATCACCTATGGTTACCACAACCCACTTGTGGATTTAGTTACCCATGCTTAGAAGTGTAACAACCCAAAAATGACTATGCAAAGTAATGCCTAAACGTATCTAGAATGCCTAGATTAAACCTGTTTCACACGGCTTGATGCGCGTGGAAACGGACCTCATAAACAATGGACCAGCCAAGACAACCACTTGGTGAGTTAGTTGAGGTATGAAAGGTTGGTCCAGCCATGTAGGGCACCAGAATATTAAGATTCACCCGGATGAGTCTTAACCTGACTTGAAAGGGGTAATCTTAGGTTTGGAGGATCTAGGGGCAAAAATGGTATTTTCTAGTCTAAGTGTAGTATTGTTTTTACCCTAAGGATTTAATAAATTAATTAATATATTTTAGTGGACAGTTCGGGTTGGGTCGACCCGGATTGACCCGTTCAAAAGCAGAGCTTCACAGGGGTTGATCATTGGTGAAAGCAATATTAAATCGAATTAATTGATATTTCTTTATCTGATATAAGTTAGGGAAGGTTACTCATCTCAATTAAGCCTTAGAAAATCAGATTTTTAATTTAAATAACAAGGAGTCCTAGTTTGACGAAGTCTTAACCTAAAACTCCTAATCGTAAACTTATTCTCACGTCTCTCCACTCTCATTCTCATTTTATTTATCAGTAAAACAACAGATCAAAATAGTTCATCACTCTTGAAGAACTTGAATGCTAAAGCTCAAAAGAAAAACTAGTCTAAAAATGAAAAGCAAAAGCAAATATCTCAACAGGTTGTGCTTGAAGTTCTTGTGGTTAGGCACTGATTTCGTGGGAATTGGAAGTGTATTGGATCAGTTTTGGAACACTGTTGAACGACATAAAAGGTATGGGTTTCTTCCTCTTGTTACCTTTCCCAAGAGACCCCTAGGATTCATTCGATATCTATTCCGAAAACTAGGAATGTTTCCCCGTTGCATGTCCCTTTCACTAGCTCCCATCGATTGTTGTAGGTTGGGTATGTTTTCTGGTAGAATTTAGGGATGTAATGTGTTTTCGTGATGATTATGTTCATGTATGTATGTTTGATTTATGTGATTATTAATTATGCTTTTCCGAAACTATGTGATAAGTGAGTGTGCAAAGGGGTGTTGTTGTGGTTCTTGATCATGGGTTTGAGCGTTAAAATGGCATGTTAAATCCCTGTGTTTTTGTATAAATTACATGGAAAAATGCATATAATAATGTACGAAATATCCAACGAATTGCCATAAAAATCTAACGTACAAAGGTTGAGAAAAATGGACTGAAAATATGGCCAAATTTACATAAATCTGGAAATTTGGTCTCGGCTAAGCCTTTGAAGGTTTTTGGGTTTCCTTTTTTTTAAATGTGTGAGGTCATCAGGGATTGAACCCGAGACCTCATAATATGCAAGCTAAATTTAATAATAAATGTGAGGTTAGGGGGAATCAAACTCGGGTCTTAGCCGAATAAGTAAATCTAGAAAATTAATTAAAAGAAATGTGGTACATGGGATTCGAACCCGTGTGTCCTTGGACGAAATTAAGACCGGTCCATGCAAGAATAAAAATAAACAAAATGGGGTGTGTGGGAATCGAACCCACAACCTCTCAGATAGGTGAAGAAACTAGGAGAACCAATTAAACAAAAATAAAATGAGTTTGTGGGAGATTGATCCCACATCCTCTCGGTGAAAAACAGAAAAGTCAAGGGAGAAAAGAAAGAAAAGAAATGTAGGCGTTGGGATTCGATTTTGGGTCCCAAAGCTAAAATTTTAAATAAAAATTTAATATTAGACTAAGTGTTGCTCAAAGGGTTCGAAATCGGGTTCCCTTACCCAATTCCATATTGACACATAAGCCTTACGTGAGCAACTATTTAATGAATATTGCTTACAAGAATCGAACTCGAGAACTTGGCATAGATTCATAGGTGTTGTACCATATAATCTTGGGTAAGTATAAGTCACTTAGGCGAATTATGAACGAAGCCTCATGGCTTGTACGTATCTGTTCATAAGTCCAGTGTACGTTTAAAAGTAAGATGAACCTAAGATGTATATGATGAAATGATATGACCGAAGGAGGATTAAGTAACAGTGTGAAACATACTAAAAGGCCAAGTGCATTCGCATATGTCGAAATGAGCTTTCACGTAGTGGGGTGAGTAATTATGAAGAGCTAATATGCTAATGTTAATGAATGTGATGACAACATGATAAGAGTCTAATATGAAAGACGAGACCAATCTCAAATGAGCCTAATAAGTGTTACGAAAGACTGTACTCACCTATGAGAGTGTAAAACTAATAAAGAGACCAGTCTTCAAGAAACAGTCTAATGAAAGTATTGAGATTAATGCACACTTAATACTAATGATGAGGTTAGAAATCATCTACTGAGCAATGATGCCCTCATGCTAGAAGTCAGCTTCTATGATGTGTGAGATGAATGTAATGGAACTTTATACTGAGCACCAATAGGATAGATATGAGTCGTGATTCATTCTTTAGGGAAGGCAGAGGTTCGTGTAAATCTCATGAGATGAGACTGTCCATTTAGGCGGGTATGGGTCTCCTTATATCTCCTAGTCTTTGAACCTATGCTGCCAACATAGGCTTCTAGCAGGGTTTATTTCCCTATATACGCTAGCATGTATTGGTTTCACTTTAGCCAGTGATTCCACCTCTTTTCCATGTGGGGTAGACACTGGATTTCATGAAGCTCACATGATCTATGTCGGTTAAAGTTAAAGTTCCCAAAGAAAGAATGAGGCCAGCCTCATGTAATGCACACAATGAAATGAATGATACCAAAGGTGTTTGGATAAAATAATCAAGAGGTGAACTAGAGTTAAGTTATAACACTAGGTAATTCTTGGTCATTGCACAGTGAACCCGATGAGAGTCCTAAACAACATCGTAGGTATATTAATGGATGAAAATGAAGTACGTATGAATGAATAAAGCAGACTCTGTGTTTGCTAAAGAAGGCTCCCTAGTTGAGGTCGCATATGTTGAGCCATCATTAGGGAAGTCATAATGTCAAGTCTGTGATTCCAAGGTTTCACGGCATATGAACGAAAGATATTTGATATATGTATGTGCTAAATGAAATGTGTTATGTGTTTTGTGCAATATGAAAAGAATGATGATGCATGTTACTCTCATAACATGACTTTCCTAATCTGATTTTGCAAGTCCAACTAACTTGGTTTTTTATAACTCATATCGTAAGAAGAGACTTCTTCTTAATCATGCATGTCCTTGGTGTGTACTTGCATACACCCATACTTAGTACAAGTGTATACTAATTCCATACAATCCTTTACTTTTAGGTGCAGGTGCATACGAGATTACGTTGAAGCTACCCGGACGTGGAGCATTCATCCGGACTTGGTAGGACCTCATGCTTTTGAGGATGCTTATCTCTTATATTCTATCTTAGAGGTAGGCATGAGCTAGTGGAGGATGTTCCACTAGTGTTTCTTTCTTACTTATTTTCACACGTTGTATTGGTGCCATTTTGGCAATTTTATATTAATGCAGTTATGAATTATTTTCTTCATTTGAATATCTTATTATTAGATGATTGTTGTGAAATGATATGATATAACGAAATTCTTACTATGAAGTCTATGTATACATCAAAGGAAACAAAAGTTTTAAATTTTATGCTAAAATTAACCTATACGATGTAATGATGACGTATGTAGGCTTGTCAGCGACCTGCGAGAGGTCAACAATGCCTGTTTCGGCTATTCTCTAAACCCCGGTCGTGACAAACGTGGTTTCAGAGCATTAGGTTTAATTACAAGGATAATAATGTTCACATCAACCACATCAGGTAGTTTCTAAATTATGGTAGTGAAGTGCACCACTATCATGAATTAGAGACTGGATGATGCATATGAAATTTCTATTCTTTTAATCTTATCGTGCTATACTTAATGTCTGACTTTTTGGTGTTATGAGCGTATCTAACATCAATTCTTATTTTTTTTTATAGAAAATAAACACAAGGGGGAACGCTGGTCGGGGAAGAGTAGGAGCAAACGCTGGGGGCAACCAAGTTCCACCGCGGGATCCAGCTGTAGGAGTGTCCATTCTAGTTAACCCAACTAGATTGACTAATGCGGAGGTGCGGATTGCTTTGGCACAGTTGGATCAAGCCATCACTGTGCAGGCTTAGGCTATGACGGCCCAGGCCAACAGACAGGAGGTTCAGCGGGAGAACCCACCAGCCCACAACATGGTGACCAGGTTGTTGGATTTTACGAGGATGAATCCTCCAATCATTAAAGGATCTAAGACTGTAGACGATCCTCAACAGTTCGTGAAGGAGGTCTAGAAGATTCTGGTGGCGATGGGGCCACAGAGATTGAGAAACCTGAGCCGGCCTCGTACTAGCTGAAGGATGTTGCACAGACCTGGTGCAAGATGTGGCAGGATAGCAGGGCATTGGGGGAGGTCCGATCACTTGGGAGCTGTTTAAGATAGACCTTCTGGAGAGGTTCTTCCCCAATGAGATGAAAGAGTCTACGGTTGAGGAGTTCATCAACCTTAAGCACGGCTCGATGACTGTCAGGTAGTATTCTCTGAAATTCGTAAAATTGTCCAGGTATGCCACTTCCATTGTGTCAAACAGTAGGGACAAGTTGAGTAGGTTCCTTATAGGAATCTTAGAGGAATTGGGGGATGAGTGTTGGGTTGCGATGCTCCATGACTACATGGACTTGTCCAGGCTGATGGTTCATGCCCAGCAGGTTGAGGACAGCAGGAAGAAGAAGAGAGTCAGTGAGGTCAGGAGGCCTAAACCTTCTGACCAGGAAGATCCCAGCAGTTGTGGTGGCAGAAGCACTTTCGGAGTTCGTGGTCAGCCCAGATTTAAGAAGGGGCATTAGAGTTCAGGGAACTCTAACTCTCAGTGGAGTGCAACACCCAAAGGAGGCAGACCCGATCCCAAGAAGGGCAATGGAGTTTATCTGCTGCGTCCCAGAAAGAAAGGTGGCAAGTGTGGCCGTATGCACAGTGGGGAGTGCAGACTTAGCACAAATTCCTGCTTTGGTTGTGAGAAGAGCGGATATATGGTCAGGGACTGTCAACAGAATAGGGGTCAGGCTGGAGGTAATGCTCAGCCTAGGCCTAATCCCCATATTGATGTTGTAGCCGAGCCTCTTAAGAGGAACAAATTCTACGCCATGAAGGGCAGGGAGAAGCAGGATAAGTCTGCTGATGTGGTCACAGGTATACTGCAAGTTTTCTCAACCTCGGTTTATGCCTTACTTGATCCAGGGTCTACACTTTCTTTTGTGACTCCCTTGCTTGATCTTACTTTTGAAACACTACCTGAGGTTTTGGATGATCCAATCGTAGTTAGTACTCCCTTAGGAGAAAATATAAGAGTTGATAGGGTTTATATAGACTGCCCAATAGTAGTACGTGGTAAGACTATGTGTACAGAAGTTAACCATGAATGACTTAAATATTATACTTGGTATGGACTGGCTCCATAAATGTTATGCCTTCATGGATTGTTGTAGTAGGGTTGTGAGATTCCATTTCCCTAATGAAGTAGAACTGGGTTTAGTGGGGTACAATTCGAGTTTCAAGTCCTCAAACCTAAAAGCTAATAAAATGATGTCCAAGGGATTGTTATTCCATCTTGTGAGTGTTAATGATCTAGATCATGATATTCTTTCCATAGACTCTGTGCCTGTAGTGAGTGAGTTCCAAGATGTTTTACCCAATGATTTGCCTGAAGTCCCTCCCCCTCAAGCGATTGATTTTGGTATCGGCCTAAATCCTGACACCAAACCAATTTCAATTCCTCCCTACAGAATGGCTCCAGCTGAACTCAAAGAGTTGAAGCTTCAGTTAAAAGATCTCACTGATAAGTGTTTCATCCAGCCAAGCATATCCCCTTGAGGCGCTCCATTGTCGTTTGTGAAAAAGAAAAATGTAACTCTTTGGATGTGTATCGATTATCGGCAGCTCAAAAAAGTAACTATAAAGAACAAGTATCCACTTCCCAGAATAGATGACTTATTCGATTAGCTCCAAGGGTCTAGTTTCTTCTCGAAGACTAATATGTTCCGTGTATCATAAGCTTAGGGTTAGGGATGAAGATATCCCAAAGACAGCCTTTCGTACCCATTATGGTCATTGTGAGTTCCTAGTCATCTCATTTGGTCTCAGCAATGCACCAGCCGCATTTATGGACCTCATTAAACGAGTATTCTGTGAATACCTTGATTATTTTGTCATAGTATTCATTGATGAAATCCTCATCTACTCTAAGACGAAGGAAGAGCATGAACAACATTTGAGACTAACCTTTCAAGTACTTAGAAAACATCAGCTTTATGCCAAATTCAGCAAGTGTGAATTCTGGCTTAGATCAATGACCTTTCTGGGTTATGTTGTGTCTGATCAGGGTGTAGAGGTGGACCCCAAGAAGACTGAGGCTTTTAAGAACTGGCCAAGACCTCTTACTTCCACCGTATCTGTAGCTTTCTGGGATTGGCTGGTTACTACCGCAGGTTCATGGAGGGTTTTTCTTCCACTCTGCCCCAATGACATCTTTGAGTAAGAAGAAAGCCAAGTTCGAATGGACGGAAACTTGTGAGAAGAGTTTGCAGGATCTCAAAGAAAGACTCACTTCAGACCCAATGCTTACTTTGCCTAAATGTGGTGAGAGTTACACTATTTATTGTGACGCAACTAGGTTTGGTTTGGGTTGTGTTCGTATGAAGGGTGTAAGGTGATAACCTATGCGTCCAGAAAGCTCAAGGTTCATGAGAAGAATTATCCCGCTCATGATCTGGAGTTGGCAGCTGTGGTGTTTGCATTGAAGTTGTGGAGGCATTTCTTGTACAGGGTGCATGTGGATCGGTTCATAGACCAAAAGAGTCTCCAGTACGTGTTCACGTAGAGGGAGTTGAACCTACGTCAGCAGAGATGGTTGGAGCTGTTGAAGGACTACGAAATGAGTGTACACTACCATCCAGCGAATGCAAATGTTGTAGCTGATGCTTTTAGCAGGTTGAGCATGGGGAGTACAACCCACATTGATAATGAGAAGAAGGAGTTAGTGAAGGATGTACACAGACTGGCCAGACTAGGTGTGCGGTTGATTGACTCTACTAGTGGGGGTGTTTCAGTTCATCCTAGTTCTGAATCATCCTTGGTAGCTGAAGTCAAGAAGGGTCAGCATCTTGATCCTGTGTTGATGGATTTGAAGGACTCAGTGCTGGTAAAAATGAATGAGTCCTTTGCTTTTGGAGGTGATGGCATACATAGGTACCAGGACAGGCTGTGTGTACCATGTATGAATGATTTGCGGACCAAGATAGTTGCAGAGGCCCATGGTTCCAGGTATTCGATACATCCATATTCCACCAAGATGTGTGATGACCTCAAGTGGATCTATTGGTGGGATGGCATGAAGAAGGACATTGCTGAGTATGTGGCCGAATTGTCAACAGGTTAAGGCGGAGCACCTTAAGCCTGGTGGTCTAACTTAGATAATTGAGGTTCTAACTTGGAAGTGGGAGGCCATTATCATGGACTTCTTGGTTGGTCTTCCGAGGACTAGGTGACAGCATGACTCCATATGGGTTATTGTGGACAGGGTGACTAAGTCTGCCCACTTTATCCCTGTGAAGTCTACTTCTAAGGCTGAGGATTATGCGAGACTCTAAATTGATAAGATTGTGAGGTTGCATGGGATTCCTTTTTCTATTATTTCAGATAGAGGAGCTTAGTTCACTTCGCATTTCTGGAGATCCTTCCAAAAGATCTTAGGCACGCAGGTAAAGCTTAGTACCGATTTCCATCCTCAGACAGATGGGCAGGAAGAGCGCACCATTCAGACATTGGAGGACATGTTGAGGGCGTGTGTGGTCTACTTTAGGGTTAGTTAGGATGACCACCTGCCATTGATAGAGTTCTCGTATAATAACAGCTATCACTCCAACATTACGATGGCACCGTTTGAGGCACTGTACGGTAGGAGGTGTAGGTCTCCGGTTGGGTGGTTCGAGGGTGGAGATTCATCCATTTTGGGTCTAGAGATCATTCATGAGGACATAGAGAAGGTCAGGGCGATTAAGGACCGGTTGTCTACTGCTTACAGTCGGCAGAAGTCTTATGCAAATAACAGGAAGCGGCTCTTAGAGTTTGATGTTAACGACCAGTTCTACTTGAAGATATCAACCATGAAGGGGTGATGAGGTCTGGCCGGAAGGGGAAGTTGAGTCTGAGCTACGTTGGGCCATACGAGTTTCTACAGCGTGTTGGTGAGGTAGACTATGAGTTGGCGTTGCCTGCGGAGAAAGCTTCTGTTAATCCAGTCTTTCATGTCTCTATGATAAAGAAGTTCCTTGGTGATCCAGCATCGATTCTGCCTGTTGAAGGTTTGGGGTAGATGAATACTTGTCCTATGAGGAGGTTTTTGTTGAGATTTTAGACTGGCAGATGAAGCGTTTGAGAGACAAAGAAATTGCCACAAGGAAGGTATTGTGGAGAAAACATCTTGTTGAGCGTGCTACATGGGAGGCGAGGCCGATATGAGATCCTGCTATCCTTTTTTTTCAGCTCTTGAGGTTAGACTTCCTACTCTTAAGTCTAAGTTTCCTTATCTTCTCTATTCTTTGTTGATATTGCTTGACTATGTAAAGTACTTATGTTATGATTTGATTTGCATTGTGCTAGATAATAAGAAATGTCATTCAGGGAAGAATGTTCCTAAGTGAGGGATAATCTAACAACCCGAAAATGACTATGTTAAGTAATGCTTAAACATACCTAAAACGCCTAGATTAAACCGGGTTCACACGGTTCAGCATTGTAAAAAAATATTTTATGGTACATTCTCATGATGAGACATTGTTCAGTAAATAGGATAAAGACACAAGGACTCTTTAATGGTTTCTAAGTTTGATACATAGTACATCAAATAGTGTATCAACGGGATAACACATTTCGTAACACCCCGCAGACAAAACACACAAAAAACAAGCTTTTATAGAAAAAAATATGCAGGTGCAACCAACGGTGGCATCGAAGGACCGTAGCCTGACCCGAGGTCCGTCCTGCACAATCGTCGATGGGATCAGAGACTCCTAAAAACTCAGCCTGGAAAAATTGGCTAAGTCTTGATCGACGAATGGACCTAGAGTCATAGGTCACACGATGGTCCGTAGTCCGTGACCGTCGATGGAGACCCCAATTCACCCACTCTCTAACAATATCTACGGATGAGCATCGATGGACCGTAGGCTAAACCACGGTCCGTCCTGCACAACCATTGATGGGATCAGAAATTCTCAAAAATTTCAGCCCAGAAAAATTTGTTAAATCTTGGACGATGGATTGACTTACGGTCCGTATGTAAGATGAAGGTTCATAGTCCGTGAGCGTCGATCAAGACTCTTCAAAAAAATTGGTTAAGTCTTGTACGATGGACGTACTTATGGTCCGTAGGTCAGACGACGGACCGTTAATCTTCTCCGTCGCTTGGTCCGACAGCAACTTATTAAGGGGTATTTTTATCTTTTCCCACTTCATTTAAACCTTAAGTTACGTCGTTTTGACCATATATAATCAGATTTTAGTCCCTTTCACCCTAGAAAAATAATAAAACATATCTAATTCAAATCATTAAATCAAAAGTTAGAAAATTAGAAAAAAGAAAGGACAAAAAGGCTCAAGAACCCTAGTTCAAGAACGCAATAAGTTCCAGATGTTCCAGCCCCAAAACCTAAGTATTTTTCCGTGGATTTTATCACCAGGTATGTGGGATTTCACTAGTGGATTTCTTTCACCCATTGGGTCCTTAGTTTTCAGTCAGATTCTTGATTCTTATATGGTGATTAGACGTAGGGTTTCTAGAACTTCATGAACTTATTAGTTATACATTCCAAATAAGATTATCATGTTATTACTCTGTTTATTGCGTGAATTTAATAACCCTAGCTTTGTGTTTCTCTAGTTCTTGAATTACACATGCTAGCTCAGATATTTCAGACACTTCAGATATACATGCCTCAATTCTAAATGCATAATTACCAGATTAATTGTTGCATTGTCAGTTCGCATGTTCAGTTTCGAGCAATCAAGTATTTACAGAAACTAAGACATCATTGCAAATTTACTGAATTAATGGGAGTAGCATAATACCGAGTTTAGTGATCACACCAGCATGCCTTTATACCTTTAGCAGGGTATATTGGGTCCTCCCAGTGGGGCGTATACATCGGAATCCACATTTAGCTCATGTGGTTTTAATATAAGTTATTAGTAGCTCCCACAGATCAGTCAGACTCTCTGCATTGACCATTTATCAGTATGTTCAGTATTCAGTTTCAGCATGTTATAAATTGGTCATTGCATTCAGTTAGCTCAGAATTCAGTTATCATGTCAGATTATTATACTTGCTGTTATGCTTGTTCATTTATGTTTTATTTCAGCTTTACTCTAACCTACATGCTCAATACCTTTAAAGTACTGACGAATACGTGCGCTACATCTTCTCGTGATGTAGGTTCAGGTTCTTATCATCCAGATCACGTATAGATCGATTTCCGATCTCCAGTCCAGCAGATTCAGTGGTGAGTCCTCATTCTCCGATTACAACAGTCATGAGTGTCATTTCAGTTTTTAATCATTTAGTTTTGGTTTTTGCTAGATTTAGCTGGGGGCTTGTCCCAGTATTTCTAGTCCAGTTTAGAGTCTTATTTTAGACATAGTTAGATTAAGCTTAGTATTGAGTTAATATATTTTTTGTATTAAACTCATTGTTTTCAAATATCTTAGTTATAGAATATGGGAATTCCCCATATTTTCAGATTTAAATAATTATTTAGCTTCCGCATAAGTTTATTATCTTTAGTATGCTCATGATCATGCCAGCAGGGTTAGCTTGGGATCACTTGTGGTCCAAGGTTCCGTGTTCACGTCTCGGGGGTAGCTCGGGGAGTGACAAAAGTTTGTATCAGAGCATTCGATTCAAGAGTCCTAGGATGTTTGAAAAGGCTGCACTAAGTAGAGTCCTTTTCATGGGTGTGAAGTGCACTACATCTAATGAGAGGGAGGCTATGAAGTATCTTAGAAAAACTTCACTTTCTTGTGACTCTTATCGTGCGTAAGGTATGATCAAATGCCATTCTTACTTGACGTTGTGCGCTTAAGATCATGCCTTCTAGTAAAGCTTAGGCGTGAAATTCTAACGCACGCAGTGCTAATGCAGTTCCTCTAGTACCAGATAAGGAAATTTAAATTCAGAGTTTCAGAACGCTAATTCAGCTTTTGGCTCAAAGTATAACCAACCAGATTAATAGACAGGTTCTAGTTCCTACTAATACAATTAACCAATTAGTGGCAGCCAGAGTTTGTGATTTTGTTAAGATGAATCGGCCTAAGTTTTAGGGTCGCAGGTTGGTAAGGACCCACAGAAGTTCATTGATGAGGTCAAGAAAATATTTGGTGTTATGTGAGTAACTGGTAGTGATAGGTGAGATTGGTATTCTACAAACTCAAGGATGTGACTCACATATGGTTCACTTGGTGGAAAGACAACAAACATGACTTTGTCTTTTGTAACTCAGTATATAGCAGTCCAATTCAATGTCAGTCCAGAAACTCTCTCTGAACCTTTCTCAGTCTCTACTTTAATGGATGACCCTATTATAGCTAGACGGGTATAAAGAAATTACCCTGTCACAGTATCTCAGAAAGTCACCTCAGCAGATCTAGTAGAGTTAGAAATGGTAGATTTTAAGTTATTCAAGGGATGGATTGCTTACATTCATGTTATGCCTCAGTCGATTATAAAACTATGATTGTTCCTTTTCAGTTTCCAGACGAACCAATCTTAAAATGGAAGGGTAGTAGCTTAGCACCTGTGGGTCGATTTATTTCTTACATTAAGGCTAGAAAAATGAACTCTAAGGGTTATCTCTATCATCTAGTTTGGGGTAAGGATTCTAGCCTTGAAACCCCAACTCTTGAGTCAGTTCCAGTAGTTTGTGAATTTCCAGAAGATTTTCTCAGAGTTCCTCCACAAAGGGAAATCGACTTTGGAATTGATATCCTTCTAAATACCCAGCCTATTTCTATTCCTCCTTACAGAATGGCTCCAGCAGAGCTTAAGGAATTGAAAGAGCAGTTGAAATACCTTCTAGATAAGGGCTTCATCAGACCTAGTATTTCATCATGGGGTGCACCAGTGTTGTTTGTAAGGAAGAAAGATTGTTCTCTCAGATTGTGCATTAACTATAGACAGTTGAACAAGGTCACAATCAAAAATAAGTATCTCATCCCTAGGATTGATGACTTGTTTGACCAACTTCAGGGTGCTAGTCACTTCTCAAAGATAGACCTGCGATCTGGTTATCATCTGCTTAGAGTCAGAGATAATGAAATTCCAAAAACAGCCTTCAGAACTCGGTATTGTTATTATGAATTTGTTTTTTTGTCGTTTGAACTAACCAGTGCTCCTGCAGCTTTCATGGATTTGATAAATAGAGTTTTCAAACAGTACTTGGACTTGTTCGTTATCATCTTTATTGATGATATCCTTATTTACTCTAGGAATGAGGAAGAACATGCAAGTCATTTAAGAGTTGTTCTACGGACTCTCAAGGATCGCCTATTATTCGCTAAGTTTAGTAAATGTGAGTTCTTGTTGCAATCCGTTATTTTTCTTGGTCACATTGTATCTAGCAAGGGATCTTACTGGATACGCAGAAATAGAAACAGTGAAATAGTGGCCCAGACCTACCTCTGCTACTGATATTAGAAGTTTCTTAGTTCTAGCAGGTTATAACATTAGGTTTGAGGAAAGATTTTCATCCATAGCCTCACCATTCACTATGTTGACTTAGAAGATGGTAAAGTTTCAACGGTCAGATGATTGTGAGAAAAGCTTCACAGAATTGAACAGATTGACTACAGCTCCTGTCTTGACTCTACCAAAGGGTTCAGATGGTTATGTGATCTATTATGATGCATCCATAGTTGGCCTAGGTTGTGTTGATACAGAGAGGTAAGGTGATATCTTATGCCTCTAGAAAACTTAAGGTTCATGAGAAGAACTATCCAACTCGTGACCTCGATCTTGCAGCAGTGGTGTTTGCACTCAAGATCTTGAGACACTACTTGTATGGTGTTCATGTAGATGTCTTCACCGACCATAAGAGCCTTAAGTATGTGTTCACCCAAAAAGAGTTGAATCTTCGCCAAAGGAGATGGCTAGAGTTCCTTAAGGATTATAATATGAGTGTGTATTATAATCTAGGTAAGGCTAATGTAGTAGCAGATGCTCTTAGTAGATTGCCTATGGGTAGCGTAGCCCATTTTGAGGAAGAAAGATATGAGCTAGTGAAGGATATTCACAGGCTTGCTCGCTTGAGAGTATGCCTTATGAGCATATCAGACAATGGCGTAAAAGTTCAAATGGGGCAGAATCGTCTTTTGTATTGGAGGTTAAGGAAAAGAAAGACAATGATCCAATCTCGCTTGAACTTAAGAAGGCAATCCATAATTAGAAAGTGGAGGTTTTCTCCCAAGGGGGAGATGGTGTACTTCGCTACTAGGGTAGATTGTGTGTTCCTGATGTTGGCGAGTTGAGACAATATATTCTTACAGAAGCCCAAAACTCTCGGTATTTTATTCATCCCCGTGCCACTAAGATGTACCACGATCTGCAGGAAGTCTTTTGGTGGAATGACATGAAAAGAATAAAGCATACTTTGTGAGTAAGTGCCCCAATTGCAAGCAATTCAAGGTAGAACATCAAAAACCAGGGGATATGACTCAAGAGATCGATATTCCTACTAGGAAGTGGGATGTGATCAATATTGATTTCATCACAGGGTTACCTCGTACTTGCAGAACACATTACTCAATTTGGGTGATAGTTGATACGATGACTAAGTCTTCTCGCTTTTTAGCGGTCAAGACTACAGATTCAGCGGAGGACTATGTCAAGCTTTATATCAATGAATTTGTGAGGTTGCATGGGGTTACTTTGTATATCATTACGATACAGGTCCTCAGTTTACCTCTCATTTCTGGAAGTCATTTGAGAAAGGTCTTGGTACTCAAGTTAACCTTAGTACAACATTTCATGCACAGACGGATGGGCAGGTAGAGCGTACCATTCAGACCTTAGAGGATATGTTGAGAGCTTGTGTGATCGATTTCAAGGGTAGTTGGGTTCACCTTCTTCTTATTGAGTTTACCTACAATAATAGCCATTCAAGCATTCAGATGGCCCCTTATGAGGCTTTATATGGGCGTAGATGTAGACCTCTTGTTGGTTGGTTAGAAGTAAGTGAAGAAGCTTTGATAGGGTATGGAGAAAGTGCAAGTCATTAGAGATAGACTTAAGACAGCCAAAAGTCGTCAGAAATCTTATGCAGATGTAAAGAGAAGAGAACCAGAGTTCCAAGTTGATGATTGGGTTTTTCTGAAGGTCTCACCTATGAAAGGGGTGATGAGATTTGGAAAGAAAGGGAAGCTCAGTCCTAGATATGTAGGCCCTTACAAGATCTTGAAAAGGGTTGGCAAGGTGGCATATAAGTAAGAGTTTCCAGCAGAATTAGCAGCAGTGCATCCAGTCTTTCACATCTCACTCTTGAAGAAGTGTGTGGGTGACCCAGCCTCTATAGTCCCATAAGAGAGTGTGGCGGTGAAAGATAGTCTTTCTTATGAGGATGTACCAGTTGAGATTCTTGACCGTCAGCTTAGAAGGTTAAGAAATAAAGAAGTTTCTTCAGTTAAGGTTTTGTGGAGGAGTCAGTCCGTGGAGGGAGATACTTGGGAAGAAAAAGCAGCCATGAAAGCCAAGTATCCTCACCTCATTCCTTCCGATTCCACTCCAGCTTGAGGTAATAGTTCCTCTATAGTTTTCCAGTCGTTCATGCATGAATTCAGCCTTAGAATCATGTTCCCTCAATTTGTAATTGCATTTTCAGCGTATTTGCATGTCATCAGAACTCAATTCAGTCAGAAACTCGGTTCTTGTGTTTGCAGATCTCTCCCTCTAGTTCAGCTAATTTAGTCTTCATTCGAGGACAAATGTACCCAAGGGGGAGATAATATAACACTCCGTACACAAAACCGACCAAAAACCAGCTTTACAAAAAAAGATCTGCAGGTGGAACCAACGGTGGCATCGATGGACCCTGGCTTGACCCACGGTCCATCCTGCACAACCGTCGATGGGATCAGAGACTCTCAAAACTCAGTCGGGAAAAATAGGCAAAGTCTTGATCGACGGACGGACCTATGGTCCGTAGGTCAGAGGACGTTCCATATTCCGTGACCGTCGATCCCCATTTCCCCACTTTCTGACAAGACCTACGGATGAGCATCAACGGACCGTAGCGTGACCCACGGTCCGTCCTGCACAACCGTCGATGGGATCAGGAACTCTCAAAAATTTCAGCCTAGAAAAATTTGTTATGTCTTGGACAACGGATGGACTTATGGTCCGTAGGTCAAACAACGATCTGTACTTCGTGACCGTCGATTAAGACTCCCCAGAAAAATTTGTTAAGTCTTGGACGACGGACGGACTTACAATCCGTAGGTCAGACAGCGGACCGTCAGTCCTGGCCGTCGTTTGGTCCGACAATAACTTATCCAGGGGTCTTTTGGTCTTTTCCCAGTTTGTTTAAATCTTAAGTTACGTCGTTTTGACCCTAAATAATCATATTTTAGTTAGTTTAAGCCTAGAAACATAATTAAAATATATCTAAGTCAAATCATTAAATCAAAAGTTAGAAAATTAGAAGCAAGAAAGGAGAAAAAGGCTCAAAAACCATAGTTCAAGAATGCAACAAGTTCCAGCAGTTCGAGCCCCAAAACTTAAGTATTTTCCTGTGGATTTCATCACCAACTATGTGGGATTTTACTAGTAAGTTCCTTTCACCCATTGGGTCGCTAGTTTTCAGTCAAATTCTTGATTCCCATATCATGATTAGACATAGGTTTTCTAGAACTTCAATAAAACTTCATGAACTTATTAGTTCTATATTCCAACTAAGATTATCATGTTATTATGCAGTTTATTGCATTAATTTTAGAAACCTAGATTTGTATTTCTCCAGTTTTTAAATTACACATGCTAGGTCAGATATTTCAGACACTTCAGATATGCATGCCTCAGTTCTAAATGCATAATTACCATATTATTTGTTGCATTATCAGTTTGCATTTTCAGTTTTGATCTATCCAGTATTTACAGAAACTCAGACATAATCAGTAAATTTATAAAATTCATGGGAGTAGCAAAATACCGAGTTGGACTAGGGTTCAACATATCCATTTAGTACCAGAATTACTAGCCAAGGAGGTTCTAAGTCCCCTCTGTGGGCAATGAGTTTACTGATCATACGAGCATGCTTTTATACCTTTGGCAGGGTATATTGGGTCCTCTCTATGGGGCGTATACATCGGACTCCATATTTACCTCATGTGGTTTTATTATCGGTTATTAGTAGCTCCTACAGATTAGTCAGACTCTCTGCATTGACCATTTATCAGTATATTCAGTATTCAGTTTCATCATGTTATAAATTGGTCATTGCATTCAGTTAGCTCAGAATTCAGTTATCATGTCAGATTATTATATATGGTTTTATGCTTGTTCAGTTATGTTTTATTTCAGCTTCACTCTATCCTACATGCTCGGTACCTTTCAAGTACTGACGCATACGTGCGCTACATCTTCTCATGATGTAGGTTCCGGTTCTCAGCATCCAGATCATGCATAAATCGATTCTGATCCCTAGTTCAGCAAATTCACTGATGTGTCCTCATTCTCCGAGGACTATAGTCATGAGTGTCATTTTTGTCTTTAGTCATTTAGTTTAAGTTTTTGCTAAATTTAGATGGGGCTTGTCGCAGTATTTCTAGTACAGTTTAGAGTCTTATTTCAGACATAGTGAGATTCAGATTAGTATTGAATTAATATTTCCTTTATATTAAACTCATTATTTAAAATATCTCAGTTATGTAATATGGGTATTCCCAATATTTTATGATTAAAATTATGATTTAGCTTCCGCATCAATTTATTATCTTTAGTGTGCTCATGATCATGCCAGCAGGGTTAGCCTCGTATCACTTGTGGTCCTAGGTTCCATGAACGCGTCTTGGGGGTAGCTTAGGGAGTGACACATTTAGAAATCACCTATGTTAGTGTGAAGTGTAATCCGCTTCAAGGAGAATCTGCTAAGACCAATTCTCGAAGCACTTAATAATAGAGATGTGTTCGTGGCTGAAATGAACAAAACAATGAGAATTAAGAACAGTTCAAGGGTTGATTGTGTGACTTATATTGTATAGTTATACACCAAATCTACCGATTTACCGAGTATATCTGATATATGTTCACTACGGAAATTTTAAAGGAAAACGTACTTATCCAGATGGAATTAACCCTTACTTACAAGACACACATGTTTTTCATGCATATTTTTTAACAATAGTCATTCCCCATTCATGTGGGGGATTTTTGGGTTTAGCAAAGTCTGAATGAGAAAAGAGAAGAGAAAAATGGAAAAGTGAGGGAACCAATTTAGAGGGAAATTGTAAAGTCATTTGCAAAGTGCAAATGAAAAGTCATTTCTACCATATCGATAGAAGAAAAGGAAATTTTTGTCCTTATATACGGAAACACCTCCTTTACTTCTTAAAGATCTAAGAAAAAGGTGTCCCCTTGCGCCGTCATCGTCGCTCGCTCGGCCTTGGCCTCAAATTTGGATTTGGAAAATGATGTGATTGATTGATAATATTTTTGGATAAAATTTATTTCATCAATCTCATTAATTAAATTCTTTTTC
Source organism: Solanum pennellii (assembly GCF_001406875.1). NCBI lineage: Eukaryota > Viridiplantae > Streptophyta > Magnoliopsida > Solanales > Solanaceae > Solanum > Solanum pennellii. Next base: position 52,965,537 of record NC_028637.1, read on the forward strand.
CTAATTATTAATTCAGGATGTTAGTTAATTAGTTAATTAATAGAATTAATTTAATATAATGAGTCATAAATTCGTGTGTGACGATAACGTTTTGGGAAGTCTTTATTCTTTTCGAAAAGTTGTTACTCTTCTCAAAAGACACAACAATCTCGAAAAAAACGGGTCTTAACAAACTTTTTCGAACAGACGTGTCCCTTGGTGAAAATTACTATAAATAAGAGGTTTTCCGATTTTCGAATACTGAAATTTTTTTCCTTCACTATGCATACATTTTCTAACATAAACAAAATTTTCAATTGATTAAGTCTGTGTGTGGCTTGTTATTGTTGTTAAGTTCGCTAAAGTTATTGAAGTTTGAGGTACCACTACTTCTTTAACATGATTAATCTGTTTTATCTTGGGAGAAATTAATCTGTAACCTCGGTTACAGTGAGGGGATTAAATTTCTTAAGGACACACAAGTTTCTTTTGATTCAGATTAAAAGTATATTTTCTGTCTATTTCCTTTTTTTTCTGTTTTTGTATTTTTTACTGACTTTGATACATGTATTAACACTAAGTGTAGTATAAAATACTAATAATGATGAGAAATAATGGTCCAAAATGTCATATTTGATTTGTTGATAACTTAGAAACTCAAATAAAAAAAAGTAATTTAAAGGAGGATCTAAATAGGTGACAACATTACGTTGTCGTAGTTTGAGGGCAAAAATAGTATAGAGTGGTTGGAACGAAGCTCAAAAACGTATTAAAGTGAATGTACAAAGCTCTAATTGGAGAAAGAGGCTATGAATGCAAATGATTATTCTTAAAATAGAATCCTCTTGACTACAAATACTAAAAAGGTCTTTAAGTCATAAAGATATTTTTGTAAAACTATAACTAGCTTTGGATGTTGCGTTTGTTCTCATAGACTTATTTATGTACTTCTAAAATATTTTTTATGCATTTTTGGAGTATTTGACTAAAGTATAAAGAACTTGGATTTAAGTTAAAATATATAATTTTTTTTTTAAAAAAGTAATAAGTTATAAAAAAATTCTAACTTGTGAGGCGCATAACGTAGCTTAGTATAAAAATGAGAAATTAATATATAATAGCAAGCTGTTAATTAAAATTAAATTCTATAATAATAGTTTATTTGATTGTACTCCATAGCAACCGTTGCTATTTTGCCTCTTTCCTTGTGAATCTCGCTCGTCATTCTCGTCCTCTCCCTCGCATCTCTCACTTTTATACAAACACAACTGTATAAAATGTGTTTGCGTTTGTATAAAGCGAGAGAAAATTTATATATATATATATATATATATATATATATATATTGTTATTTTTTTCGTCCCCCTCTCCCTTCTCCCAGATCTCACTCGCTCGCTCACCTCTCTCACTTTATACAAAAACACAAATATATAAAAATACGTTTGTGTTTGTATAAATCAAGAGAAAATTGTATATATATTTTCGTTCACCACTCCTAGATCTCGCTCGCCACTCTCCTACATCTCTCTCACTCCCTCCCCTCGCTCACTTTACCCAAACACAAATGTATACATTGTATTTGTATTTGTATTAAACAAGAGAAAACTGTATCTAGATATACAAATGCATATATTTTTTCTCTTATATACTTATGATGATACAAATACGATCTTCACCTGTCCAGTTTTTTTTGCCTTTCTCTCTTTCTCGCTTTATACAAACACATATTATAATGCAAAAAGGGGACATTTTGGGGAGGGTTTTATCAATTTGTGGGAGTTTTTGACCCACACAAAATTAATTGATTCGGTTTTAGAAACTGCCACAATTACCTATGCCGGAGCATATTTGTGACCGTTTAATAGAGTCACAATTACGCTCACCACAAAATGAATTTCCAATTTGTGGTGCATTTTAAAATCAATTTGTGGTAATTCATAACCCCTTAAATATGATTTTAGAACTCGAATAACTACACTCTACAAGGATTTATAATTCACACAATATCATTATCTTATTTAATCCTTTTGAAATAGTTTTTACCATTTTTTTATTATTTTTTCACCCTCCCTAGGAGCTCCCACCCCTTTAGCTCCCATGGTGACTCGAATTCGCAACCCAACTCCTACCCCTTTTGCTCCCTTGGTGACTCGAACTCGCAACCTTTGCGTTGAAAGTCAGGGATGCTTCCCATCCAACCAACTCCCTCTCGTCATTAAGAAACTTCGTTTCTGTCATTTATAACATAGACTACATTTAAAATATTCAAGTTAAAAAACAACATAAATCTTAATTCATGACAAATTTACATAATCAGTAACTATGTTTGAAAACTTAATGTTTAAAACCTTAATAAGTGATTGCACATCAAACTAATGTTAAAAAGGTAATATAGTGATTTGAGTTTATTATTTTATTTCACATTTTCTTTGATCACAAAAACACAAAATATTCTTATAACATAATAATATTTTGTTGATATATTATAAGAAGTGTCAGGCGTGTCCATTCCATGGTAATTACATCCATCAATCTCTAGAGGATCTGCATCCAACTGTATCCTCATGCCCTTCGATGCATTGAGACTTGATGTTGTTGGACCTCTTCCAAGGTTGTCAAAAGGAAAAATATATATCTTGGCTACCACTAACTATTTCTGTAGATGTGCTGAAGCTCTACCATTAAGAGGAGTAAAGAAGGAAAATGTTGTTGATTTTATTAAATCAAACATAATTTATGGATATGGCATACCAAGATGTATAGTAACTGATAATGGAACACCCTTCAACAATTGTGTGAGAAGTTCAGCTTTAAAAAACATAAATCTTCAATGTACAATGCACCTGCCAATAGTCTTGTTGAAGCCTTTAATAAGACACTTGATAACCTATTGAAGATGGTAGTCGTAAAGAATAAAAGGCACTGACATGAGAAAGTTGATAAAGCTTTGTGGAATATCGTACAACCTTTAGAACGGCTAAGCAAGCGACACCATTTTCATTGGTGTATGGCGTAGAAGAAGTCTTTCCATTGGAGAAGAAAATCCCATCATTGCGAATAGCAGTCCAAGAGGGACTTACAATTGAAAGCAACGCTCAACTTCGTCTAGCAGAGTTGGAGGCATTGGATGAAAAGAGATTGGAAGCACAACAAAGGTTGGAGTGTTATCAATCTCGACTTGCAATAGAGTTCAACAAGAAAGTGCGACCTCGATCATTACAAGTGGGAGACTTTGTCTTAGCAGTCATGAGACCCATAATCCTCAACAAACGCATAGGTGACAAGTTTACATCAAAATGGGATGAAATGTATGTTGTGAAAGAGGCATATTCAAGTGGCGCTTATAAAATTGTTGACCAAGATGGTGTAAGAGTTGGTCCAATCAACGCCAAGTTCCCGAAGCAATACTTCCCATGAAGGTTGGTTACGCTCCTTTAGATATTAGCATAAACTGCAGATTACTCCTGGCCCGCAAGAGTATATATTGTGTAAGACCCAAAAAAACAAAAAAAAACTCATCATTTTGAACTACGATATGACTTAATCCTCTTCACCGAGGTACTTAGGCGCTTGGAGTAATAACTCTAAGCTCCGTCAAATGAGTAAAAAAAAGGTTGGGTGGCTTGCTTGATCATCACACTAGCTCTTTAAATTTTATGTAGCTAGCACATGAAGTTCAAATGCGTCGCAAATGAGAAAAGGGGAGGATTCTTGGATCCTACTTCACAACATGAAATTAGCTCGTGGTTCAGACACTTCTTTGCTAACTTGTGAATTTTCTACCACGACCACTCAAAGCTAAAAAAAACTAAATAAATAATCATCATATTTTGAGTGGATCTGAGAATTTCAAAGGCCTATTAGTGGGAAGTCATTAAGATCTTGATCATCATTGTTACATACGCTGATGTTCTTGAATCCCTCTCCGCAATTTAAAAGAAAAAAAAGCTCGCCAAGGAGTTCATTAGCATTGGATCAAGCGATTTGACATTCTACTTGAGTTTTTTTACGATGGAGATAATTTTTTTGTAATTCACTAATGCTTTAGTAAGTTACTCAAAGTTAGGGGCATCTTTACCTATGACATCAAATCTGGATACCATTTTGGATCAAAGCTCTATGTTGAAATGGTATAGCCGCAAAGATCATGATAAGAACACTCCAAGGTCAAGAGACAATTTTTATTTCAGTCGTCAATGCAAGAGTGACATGACTTCAAAATATTCATGGAGAAATGACATGACTTCTAGTTCTGCTCGAGCGCCTTACAGGGGTGATGAATTATTCTCCTTTACATGAATACTTGTTAGGAATCCTTTCATATGTAGTGAAACTTCCATAAGAAGGTGAACTATTGAGAACTTAGATGCGGTCAAGGACCCTCTTTTGTTACTCTTCCTCGATTTTTTTCTCAATGCTTTGAGTCTCATTGTTCTCTGATCTTGGGTCTTTCTTGCTATAAGATGAACTTATCTGAAAGATTTTCATTTTTGAGGGACAAGACTCTCCCGTGACATCGACTTTTGTGGGCCAATTTTGACAGAAATACTTCTCCTTGACAACATGGAGTGTTGCACATTTCTTACATGGGACTTGATCAACATGAACTACTACTGGATGCATAGTATTATCACTTCTCTTCACATAGAAAACTGTAGCTGCAACAAGACTCAGTGCAAGAGAGGAAATTCCTAGTATCTAATATGCTCCAACATTAGCTCCATCATTTCTATTAATTGGAGACGACATTATTTCCAAAGGTCGGACTTCTTCGAAAGCAGAATCATCTTTCACTAAGGTTTCAGGATTGTCATTCGCCGACTCGAATGCAACATCAGTACTGATAAACATATCAACACTGTATTGTGATTCAGCCAATCAATCTGAAGATTAGAAGTTTCGTCACAGTGAAATAAGAAGCTCATAGTTTCAAAATTCAGGCTGACTTTGAAAATATATCTTTACTAATCCGGAAGGCTTTTGGCTGTGATTTTTACGTATGTTCTACTCCTATGAGTTATTCTTCCAACGGCACAAGAATCGCATCTTGTCGAGGCTCCTACACCGAGATATTGATTTTCTCCCGAAGTTGCTGAAGCTGAAAAGTTGAGCGAGACAGAACTAGAGCTAACTTTGAATATATATCTGTACTAATCTGGAAGGATTTTGGCAGTGATTTTGCGGTATGTTATATTTCTATGAGTTGTGCTTCCAATGAAAGAGGAATCACGTTATTTTTATTTTCCACATCGAGTTATTGGTTTTCTACCGCAGGTGCTATATGCTGAAAAGATAATCAAGGCAACATTCAAGTTAACTTTGGAATAGTAGGCGTACCAACCCAGAAATCTTTCAGTCATGAATTTCACATATATTATATTTGTATGATTTATCTTTCTAATGAAATGATACATTCGTCATTTGAGTGTTCCTACTACGAGATACACAATTTTAAACATAAGAGCTCAAAGATGAAATTTTTGAGAAAGTTGTCCGGCATGTGGAGTAGTTACAAAGTACACGACAAGCACTCAAAATAGAGAATTAAAAGAAAACACTAGAGAATAAGAAAAAACGAACACTTTTATTAATTAAATAAGGATGGTCACTACATCAGAACAATGTTCCAAAAAAAAACAAGACAAAAAAACAACAAAATAGAACACGAAATTGAGAAACAACGTCCTTAGGCGGGATAAAAGACTAAGCAAAAAGCTTATGGCTAAGGATTTGGTGACGACTTGTCTCGACATCTTCCTTTAGCTTCGCTAGTTCTTTTATTTCTATTTCTGACAAGGGAATGATTTTCTGAATGGCATGAATTTCATCTTCACGATTAGTGATAGTCTCTTGATTTTCAGACAACCTCTTTTGATGATCCTCAATAAGTTAGATGGTTTTCTTCTTCTTTGAAACCTACGCTTTTAACTCCTTTTCATATCTTGCAAGGACTTTTTGAAGCTCTTCCAAGTGTTTTTCAATATTGATTCTCTCCTCATTTGCGGTATCAAGACACTGTTGGGCAGCAGTAAGCAACTCTTGATGAGAATCCCTTGCATTCTTTTAAGAAGTGAACAGCCTTGCTACATCGTAAGCTCTATATTTCTTGAGAAAAAAAATATGTTTTAAGAACCTCTAAAGGATTAAGATTGATGGTGTTAACTTCTCAAATCGCATTAAGAATCAAGGTAACACCTTCCTGTAACTCTTTGAGGTTCTCTGAAGATTCAACAGAGAATTGAGTGATACACTCACATAAGGTGCGCTACATTCCAGAAACGTAAGACAATTTGAAGCTAGAAATAGTCTTTTGTGATTCAAAATTAGAGGCAATTCCCAGCAAAGGGAGGACCAAATGCTTGGAAACATCCGAATATCCAATTTGAGAAGTTTTAACAACCTCCACATTAGTAGTTGAGATGTTTTGAAAAGTTTCAACCTTTTCAGAAAAGGGGACCATCAGCTTGTTGGTTGAATCTCATTCGCGTCTTGACTCTTAACTTCAACAAGAGGGAGGTGAGAACTCTTCTCCACATTGAGAGAATTCGAGCTTCTGATACAATCTTCAAATACGTCTACATCGCAAGGGATTCACCAAGACCCAATTGGATAATTAAAAAAAAGTCAAAATTGATATCTAATGATTGGAAAAAAAAAAGGGCAGGGAAGTTTATAGAAATATTCAAGAGGTGACTTTTACCTGTTGTGCCAATTCTGTCAAAGGCATTGTAGAACAAGCATCACCATCTTCATAGATCGCTGTATTAATACTAGTAGAATCCAATTCAGCAAACTCGCATTGTTGATTGTTCAAGTCCTTAGGCTTTTTCTTGAAACGCTTCAAATGTAGCTCTTGGCTAACATTGCTCTCATTGGAGCAAGAGGTTGCACTAGTGCTAATGTCAGTCTCATGGAGTGAAATAGACGTTTTTGACGTGTTGCTTCAAGATGGTGCAATGCCAAGTGACTTTACAACACATTTGTCCGATGAGTTGTAAGGTTTCTTCCTCTTGAGAGTTATGTCGATCACCTCTTTATCAGTGAGGTTGGCAGCCTTAGGATTCTATAAAGGACCCTTAACTCCGTTATCCACATGAGTAGTCTTGCTCTTTGAACTTTTTGACTTGGAAATAACTCTTACAAATTGCATAGGGATGTTTGGTATCTCCTTTGACTGTAAAGACTGAGGAAGGTTTTCTTGAATTTGTTATCCTTTGATTGGTAAAGAAATATCATCTTTTTTCGGGCCTCTCAAAATTGTGTGGGTACTTCGTCTTAGTAGAATATCTCAATTGGATGTCCACCAATCTGATATTCATGAGTCATTAAAGACTCCTTATTGGATGGACGCATTGTTATGATGATCTTCAAAGATCTCCCAAGATGAACACATGAATCCTATAGTAGCAACAAACCTAGTAGTGAACCATCATAATAGTGCTCTTTGAGTGCACCAGGAACGTCTTGACAATATCCAAATTATCGACTGAATCGATGAGGGTTATAAGGCTCCACAATCACTTCATCATCCAGCCTTAAAGTGACAAAACTTGAACAGAGGCCTATAAGAAAATCGCTCCATAAAGTGGACAAAGTTTCCGCTATAATCAATATGAAGCTCCTTTCCTTGTAGCATGGCAAAATTGTGGAGGTCAAGCACATTCGCTTGTTGAAATAACATGCGAGCGTTAACAAGATCAAAATATTTTGCCATGTTTTCTCCAGAAATCTGCCACATTCGTACACCTCGTTGAGGACGGGTAACACGGAAGTAGGTCTCAAAATACTCACCTATCAAACCATATTCATAATGAAGGGGAAGTAATCTATTACAAGCGCCCAAGTTTGAAGAAGTGGATATATCCCTGAGGCCGCGATAGATGCTTGCTAGGAACGACACCGCCAAAGAAAATATTTCTCCATGAGACATCAAGCTTGCGACTTTGAAGACACTAGCACGAATACAATCAACTTTCTTGTTAGGAAGAACAAACTTGCATAGCCAACATGCGAGAAAATTCGCCAGATAAGTCTCATCTCTGAATGACTCTTCTATGCCTAACTCGACAAAAGGAGCATTCTCTTCTTTGGTTCGAGGAAAAAGTCTCATGTCAATATTTCCCGAAGGGTCGTGATTCATCCGTTGTTTTGTACGATTCTTAGACGTCCTTAGTGAAGGCTCGGCATATTTTGTCTGTCCTCTAAACAAAAACTTTGTCCATTCTCGAAAAGAGACTTCATCGATGGTGATGACGCTCAATCGATAGGATGATGATGTTTATATCCATCGATAGGGTGATGATTCTTCATTAATAAGGTGACGACAATGATAGGTTAATGAGGTTGCTCCATCAATAGAATGATGATGATACTCCATCGATATGATGATGATTCTTCGTTAATAGGATGATGATAATGAAAGGATAATGATGTTGCTCCATCGATAGGATGATGATGATGATCCATTGGTAGGATAATGTTGATCCATCGGTAGGATTATAATAATGATAATGGTCCATTGATATAATGTTCATCCATTGGTAGGATACCGACAATGACCCAATTGATAGGATAATGATGATCTATTAGTTGGAATATGATAATGATTCATTGATAGGATAATGATGATCCATAGGTAGGATGACGATAATGATAGGATGATTTTGCTCCATCGGTAGGATGATGATGCATTGATCCATTGGTAGGTTAATGTTAATCTGTTGGTTGTATAATGATAATGATTCATTAGTAGGATAATGCTAATGAATATCCATTGGTGGGATGATGTTGATCCATAGGTAGGATAATTGTAATGATTAATTGATAGGATAATGATGATTCCTTGGAAGGATGAAAATGATAGGATGATTTTGCTCCATCGATAGGGTGATGTTTATGGTCCATTGGTAGGATAACGATGATCCATTAGTATGATGGTAACAATGATCGATTGGTAGGATAATGTTGATCCATTGATAGGATAATGGTAATGATCCATTCATAGTATAATAATAATAATCCATTGATAGTATAATGATAATGAAGAAGATAAATAACCGTCGGTAGGATGATGTTGATAACGATCTGTAGGTAAAAAGGTGATGATCCACTGGTAGGATAGTGATAATAAAGATGATAAAGATTTGTTGATATGATGATGTTTATCCATCGATAGAATGATGTCTATCGACACCGAGCAAAGAAGATGCTTCATCGAGCAACATAGGTGATATTCGGGGTATCTTTTGAGTAACAGTATCATCTAAATTGACAATATAAATGAAAATGATCCTTAGAAAAGTGGTATCATCTCCATTGAAAATACCTTATAGATGAATTTCTAAGTAGTAGTAATAATATCACGTTTGATGATACGATGTGGGTAACGCCCTTTAAGTATTTCTTAGTTGATGAAAAACCATAAAATATCTTTCCTCGAGATTTTCATTTGTTTCATCCTTTAATATAGTTGGACGTTCATTATAGAATTTGTGTTGTTGGGAATTGAATGAAATAATATTGTTCAAATTCCCGAGTCTTTGGTTTAAGAAGCATAAAATATTTCCTATAGGTCTGCGTCCATAAAACATTGTCAATTCTAAAGAGATACCCCTTTTTGACTTCTCCATGTTAATCGAATGGAGGAATCTTCTAATTTCAAGGTGAACCTATAAACCTGCTTCCACAGAAAAATTATTAGTTTTAAAATGAACTGATCTGTGTCGATCTCGTCGGTCATCTACTCCTTGTACTACTATTTTCGGTTGATTTTTCTAATCTCCCGCCTCTTGATAGTTAAGACAAAGATGCAAAAAATAGTTGAAACATGAAGGATAGTTTTAGAAAAATAGGTTTTTCAAAAGGTAGTATTTAGGAAAACACCACTGTCAACTGTCATGTCACGTCAGGCTTAGCAAACTTTCTTGAGGTTGATGTCTTAGAGTCTGTCTGGTTACTTGCTAGGAGGTATTCAAAGTCGTTCTAACTCTCTGATATGCCTAGTTGAAATTTTTAGGTCATTCTTAAATTTTCTGTCCCAGTTAACTTTCTTGGCTTATCTTTAAACATTGTAGGTGAATCACAAAATTTTTGAGATCCTCTAGAAAAATTCTATCCCAGTTGCAAATCTCAAAGTAACTTCAGTCTCGACATGCGGAGAAAAAATCTTCTTTTCGAGAATTTTTGAGTCCTTATCAAAAATTCTATCCCATTTTCTAATTTAAATAGAAATAGACATCTTACGAGAGATATGACAAACCATTGTGGCACCGACGTATTCGGTTGAGGCAGGAATCAAGTCAAACGTAGTTTTCCCTCAAAGGCAAAAGATAATATGAAATTTACAAAGAAACTGACTGAGGCTGACATAGGCCGCCTATGTATCTCATTCTTGAGAATTTAGGTCAAACGTAGTTACAATACAAAAGGAAACATTAAAAGAGATAAATGGGGTGACCAAGGCCAACATAGACCACCTACATATCTCATTCTTGAGAATTCAGGCCAGACGTAGTTCATTATAAGAGGAATAAAATTCTAAACAAAGTGATTACAAGGAAATAACAGAAACACGAACGAAAAACCTCACGCATAATATCTCTTGACGACATTTAAGTAGATTGATCACTTATGAGATCTAATATTTATGCTCGAACATGTGATGTCATCAAACAAATGTAACGATGTGTTCGTCAAGCAAACTGATGAATTGTTTTTCCTGTATTTTCGTGAGATAGGCACCAATTTTGATTTCTTTGATGCGTTCATCATTTTCATGATTCACTGTTCAGATCTCAGAATTCAGCTTATCGGGAATTTCAAACTGTCAGAACTCTTCAACCAAGTGTTTGGGTATCATGATCTCTTAATTGTAGTCCTCAAGTTTGTCCAGCATCTACACCATTTTGTCCATTCATCTTGTGACAAGATACGACATCAACAATTTCAAAAATAATTCTCACAAGACCAGCGAGGAATCAAGAGCGGGGTGGATGTCCAGTTATGCATTTGCTCATTTAGATCGTTCTCTAGTATGACTTGTGTCTCAATAATCTCTTCAAGCTCAATATAACATTTTGTGAATCATTTTTTGATTCTTTCCACTACACCATTTTTCATTGGAAAAGACCGGTACGAGTGAGAGAATGATTTTGGAAAAGCTTGATCAATCTTCTGCTTGTTCTAACCATCCTTTGGCATTAAAGCAACAGTTTGATGAGGTGACACAATCAAAAATTTGGATTTTTCTGCTTTTATTGGAGGGATTACAACTTTCTCAGTCTCTTCAAGGTTTGCTGAGATTATGACTTTCTTCACATTCAAACCATCTTCGACTTCAAGCATATTTACCCCTGAATTATTCAGCATAGGGTTACTATTGACATTAGGAGTGTCAGTCTAAAGAGTGACGATCTTCTTGAATTTTTGCTTGAAGTTGATACAATCTTTAGTAATATGCCTTGCACCTCCTGAATGGTAAGCACAGTGAAGATCGGGTCTATAAAGCTTAGAGTTGACATTAATATTTTTTGGATTAATTGTCTGTATTATTCCAACTAATTTCAATCTCTCAAAAAGTAGTGTTCAGCTCTCAACCAACAGAGTAAAGACTTTAGACGGTTTGTTCTCACAATTTGGATGAGGAGGACAATGTCAAGGTACTTGACGGTAGTTTAGATGATTTTGGCGAGTTAGCACTTGCATTTAGAAATTTGAATATTGAGGAACTCGGTAGCTAGGAAGGGTACTTTGGTAGTATCGTGGTGGATTTTGGTAACTTGGTTGGATATTTTAACAATTAACCGATGGAGCTTGATAATATGGATGGATATTTTGGTAATGTGAAGGTGAGTTTAGTAAATAAGACGTTGAATTTGATAACTCGGTTGTGGAGTTTGGTAATGAGAAGGTAAAATTTGGTAATTCTATAGTGGCTGGAGGATTTTGAGTTGGGTTAGAGGGTAGGTTTTGAACCTATTCAGCGCTTGTGGGACGAAAGTGGAGTTGAATGATGAAATCAGATTAGAAAAATCTTGCATTCTTTGCATTTCGACCCTCATTTCGATAGTCTATTGCATCAACTGCATAATTAATTCATTTTGATTTGCGGCGACGGGTTGAGACATGACAACATCATTCAGGCCAATCTCATCATTGTTATCACCCATTATTGCCTATTCTTTTTCCAAACTTTAATCGCGGAAGAAATCTTTGGGGGCCTTAGATCTTCTTAAATAAGGACGATCAGCCCACTTATCAACACAAATCAGTTCTAAATACTGGACAAATGAAAAAACTCAAAAGACAAATGTGTTAGTGCCTCAAAGGGATAAATAGTACAAGATATCACACATAGGTGTAAACACACAAGAGTCGCTTTACTCGGAGATAAACTGGCCCACAATATAGAGAAATTGCTAAATAGACACAAATTTGTCTATTTGACTTTGAAATTAATAAATAAAAAATGTCAACTTGAGTCTAGACAAAGTCGGCGGTATCTTTCATTGTCGTACTTTTGATTCCTCATTGAGATATAAGTATAATTTCTTTGGACAAGATAAAATTTCTCAAAAATGGGGACCGAACCTTGAATGGTTGCCTACGTATCTCACAAGGGAGAGTTCAAGTCCTACGTAGATCGACCTATTTGATATTTTTTCACTTTGAGAAGATGAATCTTTTTTCTGATATGAGAGTGATAATTGAAAAAAACGAAGTTCGAATTTTATCGGGAAACTAAAGATCGAAGAGTATTTGGACGCACTTTTGATAGTGACTTGACATTTGTGCATAGCGGCTCTAAAAACAATTTGAAGAAGAGTAATCTAGATATCTCCAAATAAATCAACATATTCACATAAGAAATTATATCACGTAAATAGTTATTACGTGATCCGAACACTGATGTGATACTTTTGTGCAAAGGATAGGCTTAGCGATTAGAGGGATATATACGTCATTCGAAAAATTCTATTGAACCAAAAATTCAAGATTATACAAGTTTTACAAATAAACTGAATAGAGACACATAATAAGGAAAAGGGGATACAAATAATCAGTCTAATGCAGGGGTACGACCCTAATCTATACATCCACAAAAGATCCTTCTTCTTTCTTGATTTTTTTGTCATCTTCGGGTGGCAACGTCTTTGAATGGATTAATAGCTTTTGAAACTCATTCTTCAACCTAAATAAACTATAATTTAATCCTTACCCCATGAGACAATGATTTTCAAACAACGTATACATCTTTCAAATTTAAACACATAAGTATGAACGTCCGTTTAGGTCGTGGGCCGTTTTGGACCCAAGGTGGTCTCTCTAATGACCCCAACAGACCTTGGGTATTGGGTCATCTTAGTTCAAATGCTCCTAAATTTGGGATTTCGGCTCGGCTCTACGCTAGTTGACTAAGAGTGGCTTTGAAATACCGGGATCATAAGCGGACAACTTAGGCTAGAATTCATGACAACCATTGGACGCATGACGAACCAATAAATTGTCGATCGTTCCAAAAAAAGGATGAGTATAAAAAAACCTTGGCTGCGGTTCTACAAATTGTCCTTTAATATACTATACATGTATAGCGGAAGATGTCATGAAATGCAATGACAGTTACATAATTTAAACATATTCAGCACAAATATCGTTTTACAATTAATAACAATTAGTCAAACAGTCAAATCTCATGTTTAGAACTTAATTAGTCCCATTAGAGTCGTCATTTCTGTTATACGAAAAAATATAATAAAATAAAAAGGACTATGTTTTCGAAAAACCAATTAATCTTATGATATAAGAGAAATAAATTTCTCAAAGAGGCAGAGTCACCACTTAATTTTTTAGTAAAAATCAAGAAAAACTTATAATTATTAACAAAAGATTTAAACAAGTAAAATCAATTGAAAAAAGGGTTCCGAGTTCAAATGTACATTTCGAGAAGGTGTTAGGTCCTCGGAATGCCCGCTAACTCGCGGTTGACCCCCGATTTGACAAAAATAACTTTTGACTAATTTAAAAAAAAAATAAATAAATAAAATAGTAATGAGAGCTCACTTTTAAAGGGAAGGGAAATAAACTAAAAGAAAAGTTTAAAGGAATTCAACCCTATGTTGCAACATAACTAAAGTAAATAAAATTAGGTAATAAATAAAAATATAAATATTTAAATTTGAACATACGAGAAGACATAGCTATCTTTTGGGAATAAATTTAATTCAACAGGAAATTACAAATAAAATGGTTAGTTAATACAAATAAATAAACAAGAGTAAAGCAAGAAACATTAATATTTGGGCCCTTTGCCCAAATTCCAAATCAGATGGGATTTTGACCCAAGTCTAGTCCTAAATCTAAAACTCGGCCTGCTGATGAGTTTCAGCCTGATTTCGCCCCTGAAAATACTGTTGTATACAATAGATGTATACTACTCCTTTCAGACTTTTTGAGATCAATTTTTTCTGTCTTCAACCTATATTTAAGAATTTGGCCAGTATATCTGCGTTTTGAGTCCTGTTTCTGCATTTTTTCTATATAAAATTGTATACAACTAGTGTATATCAGATTGTTTTCCTGTATATATTGTTTGTATACTAATGTATACAATCACTTTTTATGGCTTCAAGACCTGTAATTCAGCCCTCATTCACCTCACAGAAGCTTCCAATTTATTTGGTTAACTCGAAAAGGATGAAAGTCAGGTTTTAACTCAACCCAAGATGCAAGGGCGAAAGGAAGAGTCCAATGGACTCGATTTGAACCAGTTCATGCACAGAGAAATAGTAAGAAATCATTAGCTTCTAATTTGCAGCCATATCAATTTAGTATAGGAATTTCAAGTGTTAGGATATGGATCATGGATTTAAAGACCATCTAACATGTTATCGGGATCAACATGAACCGACAAACACAAAATGGAATTAAGGTCATCTAATCTTTGTTCTTAAAACAACTAAATAACAAATATTATCTATAAAAAAAAAGAACTCCAAAGGATGAATGTGATCCTAAACAAAATAAACTGAAGCTACTAACTAAACTTATAACAGTAGCTCAAGTAACTAAAAGAAACAAATATGCTACCTTTGAACTCTAAGAAAGATCATTATGAACAAGTACAGTAGATATAATTTAGTCAAGATCTAAATTACTGCATAACAAATAAGCAAAAAAAAAAAAAATAGTCATATATCAAGATTAAAATTAAGATATAATCCCAAATACTGGCATTCTTGGACACAAATTTGCACTCTAATCCCTTCTTAATAGAGTAGAATGATCAAGATACAATCAAGTAGTAAAGAAGACAAAACAACATAGCTAAAACATTCCAACCATAAACCACATGAACATCTAAACTATTATGACAAGAGAGACAGAGGCTCAACCGACAATACAGAATCAAAGACGAGTCAGTGACTTCAAATACAAACATATGAAGCCAATGGAACTTCCTTGATGCTTGCGAACACATTTGTAATTAGAGTGAGGCAAGAAGAACATGTGATTCAAAACAACACGACAAGTTTAAAACATAAAACAAAGAATAACCTAATTTGTACCTCTAATTAAATATAAACATGTGTAACACAATAGTCAGTCAGTAATCCCAACCGTGAAGATAAAGAGCCATGAATAATCATATTCAAATCAAGAAAGAAGTCACAGAAAATCGAACAGAGACGGGTCCATCGCACATCACTCGCAATCCAAATGAATAGTAAACAAGGGAGAAGATATTACCTTGCTCCAGGAAGCGAACTGAGCCGACAAGGGGAAGAACGTGACTTCACCACAAACGGAACTTCACCAGATTCCAACGAGCTCCGATGAATTTGAATGAGAAAATCACTAAGCTTGTGATCTCTTAATGTATTTTTCATATAGCTATTTTTTGGAGATTTTGATCTCTTAGTCTATTTCTTTTTGTGAAAATTCTCTTCTATTCTAGATAGTAAATTTTGTGTCAAAAAAAATCATCTCCTCCAAACAAAAGAAATCCCCTTTAACAGTAAAAGAGATGGGTATTTATAAGAGGAAGATTTGGAAAAAAGGGGGAAAATGGGATTGCATTTCGAATTTGAAATTTGAATGCTTCCGAAGGATAAGGTTGAGAAATTGGAATTGTACCATTCTTCAACGGAAAAACGATTTGAGTCGCTGTATTGAGAGTGAAGGACGAAGGAGGTGTAAGATTGAGACACCTGGATGATTTTCAAATATTGGACATTGGGGTCGGATCACTGCTGGACTAGGCTCGATTTAGGTTGAAAGTTTTTGGGTGTCGTTCGCCATTTACTGGTTTTCATTCTCACGAGGAAGAAGACGCAGTTGGGGGTCGTTTTGATATTGCACGATGGATTATATTGTTGTATTTGCTGAAATGGATTTTTATTTTTTTTTTGTGGGCTGGGTATTTTGTGAAAAATATTGGGAATGGGCCTGGAATTTAAGAGCGGGCTGAAAATATTAGGAAAAATTGGGCTGAGGAATGCAGCTAATGGATTGGAATTGGACTGAAAAATGAGCCCAATTTTCAGTTTTAGATGGGTTTAAGGTGAGGTAAGGGAGAGTTGGAGTTTAAGCAAAATGATTTAAGTTAAAAAATTCGATTAAACTCTAAATAAGACAAATTAATATTAATTAATTAACAAGCTTCTTAATCCTGACGAAATGAAATAATCACCTCAACTCTAAACTATTGATTCAAAATTATAATAATTATTTAAACTAAACTAATTTAATAAAATACTTACTAAAATTTAAAAATAATAATTTTGAGATGACTTTCAAAATGTTTATACACACACACACACAGATATATGTATACATATATATATATATATATGTATATATACACACACACACACACACATATATATATATATATATTACTTTAAAATTATTTTAAAATGGTAAAACTAGTTTAAAATAAATTTGAAAAATATTTTGAATTTTATAAAGTCAATTATTTCAAATCGTTTGAAATTTAGGAAGATCGTTGATTAATTTAGATTGTGGAGGTCCAAAATTGGGTGTCAACAATGCCCAATTCAACCTAATCGATCAAAACAATGGTCAATGCCGTTGATTCTATAAGTGTTTATTTAACCTAAGGAATGAGGCTCACTTACAAAAAAAAGGACATTTATATACATAGATAGAAAGCCAGGGGATGAGGCTTATGTAATTGGTAGAATATTTTTGACTCATTTCACTCAAAACATTTTAATAACGGGAGAGTTTTCATATATTATGAAGAGTAGAACTAATTTGTTTCACTATTTTCTAGGATGTTCCTGTCACACCCGGGGAACACCCTCTAGAAGTAACCGGTGTTGTCGTCCTCTAAGAGGACTAAGACTAACCTCTTAGCATTCGTTATGACTTTTCATAGGTTTAAAAGTGCGGAAAATCAAAAATTTTCATCTACATCTACTTCATGAGGTTTACTTAGACCTCTCTCTTACACATAATATATTTATAGCGAGTAGACATAGACTCCTCGTATAAGAAGATTACATAGTCTTCTACTTTATTGTCACAGACGTAACTGGCATTGTCGTCCTCTTTGAGGACTAACACTAGCCTCTCAGTTTACATCATTACATTCATATGTCAAATTTAGCAGAAAATTTAAAACTTTTTACTACTACTACATGGAGGTTTACAAATAGCTCTACATACACATACTAGATATATATCGAGTATACATAGACCCTTTGTGTATGAAGATTACTTAGTCTTCTACTTTTATTGCACATAAATATAGAAAATAACATAGTCATAATAGTCGTCTCATCTCATAACCATCTAATAAGAGTGTAATAACTTGGGCATAACAAATACATCAAAGTAAGAATGTCTCACATATGGGCTATACAATGTTTCATACTAAATGGAAAGGGGACTAACATAATAGTCTTAAACTCAAAACAACTCCACAAGCTAGATAGTGGCATCACCCTCGGAAATCGAGGACCTACCCTACTTGGATGATCATTAGATCCAAACCTACTTCAAGTCGTCTTCAAAGCACTTCAACGACCACAACCTAAAAATGTTGGGGAAAAGGAAGAAATGGGGTTAGTACACCACTTGTACTAAGTATGAGACCATATGCACACATACTATGAACACGTGCTAAGAAAAAGGGACATTTCATGAAGTATGCACTTTTCATTTAAAACCTTTATGTACATCCAACAAGAACATACCAACCAATATGACATTTTCATTAAGTCATAGGCATGTACATCATAAAACCAACAACATCAAAACTAATCAAGTTAACATGATTATCATATAATCGAACACATATTCAAGTAACTCTATCATCAAGTCATATTAACTAAAAGCATGAATAAGAGTGCATTTCAACATAACCAAAGCAAGACAATCACCGATAAACCCCTATCAAGTCAACAAGTTCAATAACCAAGTAAAGCTAAGAGGCTAGTCATCATATAGTAACAACAATGTGCAAATTCATCATATACATGTCATAAAGCAATATTAGCATTTTCATACATAATAACATCCTCCTAAGACTCCCCTCAAGGCTAACTAGTGAAATGCTTAGGTAGAGTCCCATACCCCTACCTAGACCAAGCTAGACCCATTAGGTAACCTTAGTTAGAAATCAATCCTTTAGTTAATTTTACCTTTTCGGAACATCTTGCTCTAACCGACATAGACCACATGAGATAATGTGGAATCCGGTGTCATACAACCCTACACCGAAAGAAGGGGGCAACATAGTTCAAGAACTAGGAGATATAGTTGGGACCCTTTTTATGATACATGAATTGTAGTCTCCAATATCAAGAGTACTTTAGTGATCCTACCTTCCCTATGTGGGAAGGGACACTCCTCCCTCTAGTTCACTCGGTACTAAGCTAGAGTCCCTTTTTTGAAATGTCTTTATTAATTGTCATAGCTTATTGTAGATCCTAGGGTATACCCTTGTATATTCATCTTCATCATCATAGATCAATAAGAATTGCATGAGTATAATCCTTTCATTACAATTCATAAAAGTGAGGTTAGCACATTAACATTCTCATATCATGATAGGCACATTTTTAAATCGTTTACCATCCTTATAACATTTACATATTAAGCTAACACTTAAAAATCATAGTCAAGACAATTCAATGCAACATCATACCACCCTATCAACCCTAATACAAGGCATACTCCAATACAATATCATGACTTAATCACAATTAACCTCAATTTAAAGTAAAGGATAGGGATCATAAGACTTACCAAGTCTCCTTCATAGTTCATCATCAAGGTGTTACCATAAACCCTCAATTCAACCCAATTTGGGTATGCATCATCATAAATCAATAATTAACATGATAATAATGCTACAAGAATCACTAAATCACAATTCAAAACTAGTTCATAGTTTAAGACAAGATACTTAGGTCAATTCACAACATACTTCCTAACCAAGATCATCTTCTCAAGAACTAAGATGAAGACTAAAAATCACCCTAATTCATTATTGATTAGTATAAAAACATTATCTAATAGTAATTAATCCAATAACCAAGTCAACTGAATCAATACAACCTAATTTGTATCAAGATCATAACCTAGGGTCAATGGTTAAGGGTCATCTTTTACAAACTAGACCAAACCATCAAGAAATATAATAATTATGTTAGAATACATGTTAATATGTTAATAATATAAAAAATAAGTCATAAACAAACCAATTCATAACATCAATTTCGAGATTGTGAAAGACCCACATAAAAACTCAACTTTGGAAATCAATTTTGATGGAACCCTTTAAGGAAAGAGGTCTCAAAGGTGAATTAGATCCCATAACTTTATGATTGATGAAGAATTGATGGTTAAATAGTCCCTTTACAGCCCCCAGAACCCTCCTCTGGCTTCGTCTTCAATGGTGTCTTTCAATAGAGAGAGAAAGAAGAGAGAAGGAAGAGATTTTTGTTTTGTGAGTTGTAATTAGTCTAATGGGGTTGGGGTATTTATATGGGGGGTTAATTAAGTAGATTAGACTTCCCTTAATCCCAAAATAACCACCAAATCCCTTAATTAATTGTTTAAGACTTAGTTTAGAACGTGTAGCAAAGCATGTTACTCACCCACGAGACCCCATCGATGCCTCGTGTCTTAATCGATGGACTAGGCCCCCCTTCTATGCTGCACATCCGTCGTTGAGTTCAAAGAGTGTGCAAAAGATCCCCTTCAATAATTGGCTAAGTGTTGGTCGACGGATTGCATCAACGCCCTGTCGATCAACACACGCTCCGTCGTTTTCCTTCGTAGGTGAACACTCCCCAGGTATCCTCCTCAAAGGCCCTTGGTTAGTGTCATTAGAGGGTCGTACCTAAATGTTTTGACCATCGATCAACTTAAACACATGTTATACACCCTTACACAAATTTTCATCATTTTCCAACTTCTAAAAGCTAGTCAAATAGGCTAAGGAACGCTAGTACCTCCTTGAACTACTTTCCTGAGGTCATGGACGTTCTTGGACGTTTTGGTTTCTAGACTTCCTAAATGACTAATGAACATTATAATGGACCTTAAAACAATGTATAGACCTTATGACATTTATGTTAGTCTCTAGAACATGTCTTAGATTTTCGAAGTATTATATTCATGCCACATATAGACAACATACATAATAGCTTAAAAAGGGATGTCTCATATTAAACCATATAAAAAGAATAGAACAATATGGGCATATCCCTTACACTAATGTAAAAGTGTGACTTTGGGCTTACAACAATGTCTTGAAACAACATGAAGGAAATGAGTGTCTTTAGATTATAACAATGTATATAGGTAGAGTGATAGAAAGGCATCATCCTCTGAACATGAGAACATACCCAAACATGGGGAAATGATTCAAGCCTTCCTTCAAAGTGGTCACGAACCCTTCAACGACCGGAACCTAAAATGTTGGGGGAAAAGGGAGAAATAGGGTTAGCACATTACTTGTACTAAGTATGGAATCATATGCACACACAATATTTAAATCATGCTAAAAAGGACATTTGTTCAAAACCATGCCAAGTTACTTTAAAAATCCTTACGCACAATCAAGAACAGACATAGGACAAAAACCACAAATTCATTAAAACAATAGCATATTCAAAACAACACCATACTACTCAAGTTAAGCTAAGTCAACATGTTCATTTCATAGTAGAATTCATAATCAACATAACTCCAATCATCATGTTTACAACAACAAAGCATGCATAAAAGTTCATGACATCATAACCTAAGAAAGACCATTAATTATAAACCCCCATTAAGTCTACAAGTTCAATGACCAAGTAAATCCCCATAACCTTACCCAATAAAGAAAACACAATAAGGAATCACAAGCAATGCCTAATAATCACATCACATGGTATTAAGAGTAGTCATCATCATACTTTATCAATAAGGACCAACCACATGTTCATAAGTGAAACCAACATCACATAGTGTCATTAACATGTAAGATCAATATACACATATCATTTACATTTATAAACATATAAGCACATAAGAACATGCTTCTAAGAGTTCCCCTAATGCTAACTACTGCAATGTATAGGTAGAGTCCCATACCCCTACCTAGACTAAGTCAAACCTCTCAAGTCATCCTAGTTAGAGTCTACTTTATTACTTCATTCTACTTTCGGTAACATCTTGCCTTAACTGACATAGACTACATGAGCCAATGTGGAATCGGGTTTCATGGAACCCTACAATGAAAGAAGGCAGACTATTTGCCAAGGTATTGCCAAAACATGAACAAAGCATCTATGTGGATCCACTAGTATTCCTATAGGCGGCAACATAGTTCTAGAAGTAGGAGATGTATTTGGGACCCTATTTATTCTACATGAATTATAGTCTCCAATCTCATGAGTACAATAGTGAACCTACCTTCCTTATGTTGGAAGGGACACTCCTCACTACTAGTTCACTCGGTGCTAAGCTAGAGTCCCTTTTTGAAATGTTTTTTGTTAACAATCATAACTTAGGTTAGGTCATAGTATCTACCCCTTATATAGTCATAGTCACATATCAATAGGCATTTCATGAGAACACCTTTCATTATAACCCTCATATGTGATATTAGCACATTTAACATCATTATATCATAGTATGACACGTATGTACTTCATCACCAACCTTATATCATTACGTCTTAAGTATAATCTCGCATTCATATAATCAAGACATTTCTATTCAAAATCATACCAACCCTAATCAACTTCATCATAAGGTATACTTCAATATAACTTCACAACTAAACACAAGTAATAATAATTGAAGTAAAGGTTTGAGATCACAAGACTTACCCAATCTCCTTCACAAGCCATCATCCAAGTTTTTACCATCAACCATACAATTAAACCCAAAAATGGATCTAATATCATCACACAATAGTGATTAAAACAATAATGAAGTCAATTGAATCACTACACATCAAGTTATCACTAGTTCATAACCTAAGGTTAAATGGGGAAAAGTCATCCTCCAAAAACTAGGTCAATACATTAAGAACTAGCATAATTGAATAATCATACATAATAATCTAATTATATTAATCCAAAAGAAACCATAAACAATACAATTTGAAATGTCAATTTCGTAATAAAAAGAAACCCACATGAAACTCATCTTTTGAAATCAATTATGGAAGAACCCTTTGGGAAAGGAATCCCAAAGGTGAAAGGATCCCATACCTTGTTAATTGTTAAAAATGATGGATAAAATTAGTCTTCTTGTTTCCCTAGAACCCTCTTTGACTTTGGTCTTCTATGGAGTTTCTTTAGGAGAGTGAAAGTAGAGAGAATGAAGAGCACTTTTTAGTTTGGGCATTGTAGGAGTAGGGTTAGTTTAATTAGGATTAGGTCTTTATATAGAGGTCCTTAATTAAATTAATTAAACCTAATCTGACCATTAATTAATTAACTAACCAACTAACTAATTGAATTAAATAATTAAAAAAATAGTAAACACAGACCTGACCTACGAGACCCCGACCTAGGGGTCGTAGGTTAGTAGACGGACACTATTCACCAATCGTCCTGCACACCGTCGATTTGGTCAGAGACTGGACAAAACGTCCTTTTGGGGAAATAGCTAAGTGACAATCTACGGTGGCCATTGACACCCTATCGATTGGACCACGCCTGGTCGCCTTCCCCTCGTCGATGGCTACTGTCTTACACAACTTTTAGCCAAAATGTAAGGGTCCTCTTTAAGGACCCTTGGTTAGTCCTTGGGGAGTCGTACCCATAAGTTTCAAACCTAAACCAACTCTCATACATGTTTAACACCTTTCCAACAAATTTCATTAAATTTCGACTCCTAAAACTTCGTCAAATAGGCTAAGGCACGCTAGTACCATTTTGCACTAGTCTCCGGACGTCATGGACATTCCTTGAAGTTTTGACTCTAAAACTTCATAAATTAATTTTATACACTATTATTGACCTTAAAAAAGTTTTACCACTCTTAGACACTCTTTTGAGGCTCTAGATTATGTTTTAGACTTTCGAGTGTTACAGTTCCAGAAAAATCGTTGAGCTATGTTTGTATGGTTGTTAGAGCCTAAGAAGGTTTCCATGTTTCAGCGGAGAATCTATGGAAATAACTTTCTTCTCTAGCTTAAAAAAATATCCTGAAATTCTCGAAACAGGGAAGTTGGAGCTAAAGATAATCATCATTTGTATCAATACATAGATAGCTCATACTATATAGAGTTCTAGAAGAGAATAATTATGAACTTTATTTCTCAAAGATTACACTTATATGAATACATGAAAAATACTATCTCTTGGTGTATATATACATTTTATTTTAAAAATAAAATATTAAAGGTATATGTTCATGGGTATAAATAGTAGTAGAAGATGACAATTGGTTTTTCTAACTTACATGACCATTAGATCTTGTAACTAATGGTCATTACTTTCTTGTAACTCACATGACCATTGGTTTCTTGTAATTTATGTTACATCTATAATCTTCATCTACCCACATTACTACCACTCGTTCTACCCATTATGGAAGACTTCTTCATCTATAAATAGTGGTGTTTCTTCCTTTGTGAAGTATCTCCAGAAAAAGGATAAGTGTGAAACAATATAGTCGTGTGTGGTAGTGTAAGAGAGAGAGAGTTGAGACAAAGAAAATATTTTAAGTCTTCAAATATATGCACTATATAAAAGAGAATACTAATATGGTGAAGGAAGGTTTTCTTTTTGTGGAGCTTTGGAATATAAAGAAACTTTGAAAACAATCCTCTAAAAGTCTTTAATGTCTTGACCGTTGTCTTTGCTATTTAGACAAAGCGATGTAATGACTTTGGTTGACATTGTACTTATGGTTGTGTGTAGCATGTTCAGCTTTTCAAGTGTGATCCCAACATACTTATAGATACAAAATCTATTGAGAATTCATATTTCCTCGATCTCCAAAACCATGCACAACAAGGGATACACATTTAACCTTGAGCCATTTACTACAACTCTTCGTTGCATAATTAAAAGAATTACTCGTTGATAATTTTTCCAACAATATTTTAGCTCATTCGTGCTGCTAATGTTTATTATATTTGGAAACTACTTCATCACAGAAGGTGTGGTTGGGTTGTGATACCGATCCACACTCCAATTTCTCTAGGACAATTTTTTTGATAAGTTTGGCTGAATGTGGAATGATGATATTTGAAAGGTTTGAACATATTAGTTCTGTTGAGGTGGAAGTATTGTGATTAGGATGATTTGTTTTGACCAATAAAATTATAGTTTATATTTTTTTAGTGTTTCAAACATCATTTTGCACGAGGCGTGTTTTCATACGTGTATTATTTGATTAGACATGTTGCATCACTTTCAATGCGTGACATGATCTTATTGACTGTTTCACTTGGTCGACATGTCACACAAAATTGCGCATATTGCATTAATTTATTTCAAATTTGATATAATCCAAATAAATTCTAAACCCTAAAAAGTTAAACAAATACAAGAACCTGAAGAATAGCATAATCAAGTTAACATGGAATCAACAGATTTGCAAATCTTGCACTCTGGCGAAATCGAAGTTGATCTCACTTTGCGAAATTCTCCTATCATCGTTATCACCAAAAATAAAAATGGTTACGAGAGAGGATATAATGATATGGAGCAACAACAAATTCTTTTCTACTAACCTTAGTTTCATTCAGGTAAGAACTTTGAATCAAGCTCTAACCACGGTGTTGGTAAGAAACTTGTAAAAATAAAGTATTCTGTTTTTCCAAATTCACTTAACCTAAAGAAAGTACTTCTAAAAAGGATGAATATTCATGTAATTTTTGGGAAATTTGTAAAAGTGAGTTTCTGCTGCCAAAAAAATGATGAGGGGCACAAATTGCAATCATCGTTATTGTGAAGAATGCCAAAAAAATATAGGCAAAAAATTAAAAAGGGTATCCAAGAGATGATTTCTATGAAGTGCCCTACTTCTGATTGCAATGGAATTTTAGATATCGATTCAATAATGTCGGTTGATTTTTTTATGCGAGTAAGAGATGCTATTCGACTAACGGAAGTTTTGGCTCTGCCAATAGTTATTGATTTCCCTTTATGGATTGTATGGGTACAATAGTTGATGATCTAAGGGAATATCGGATTAGTGTATGAAATGCATATGTTCGTGGGTAAAAATTGTGGTAGAAGATGACTGTTGGTTTTTGTAGCTTATGTGACCATTAGTTCTTGTATCTATTATAAATAGTGTTGTTTCTTCCTTTGTGAAGTATTGCGAAAAAACAAAGATAAGAAGTTTGAAATAATATTGTAGTGTGTAGTAGTGAAAGAAAGAGTTAAAGACACAGAAAATATTCTAAGTTTTCAAATATATTCACTATATACAAGAGAATATTTATATGTTGAAGGAAGGTGTTCTTTTTGTGGAGATTCGAACTCTTAAACTAATCTGGAGTTGGTTCAGATGTACGACGTTGTTGGGTTGTTGTATCTTGGAGGGCATAAGTCAAGTGTTTATTCTCAAATCATCAATTAAAGCATAAAAATAGATCAAAACCTAGTCATGAAAACATGGAATCACAAACGAAATCATTAGAATGAACAATTAAGACAGGAAAAAATTATCTGATACTAGCATAAAATTCCGATTCTAATTAGCAATTACACCCACAAATCAAACAATTTAGATCAATAAAATGCAGAAGGGAATAAGAGATTTACTAAATAAAGCACATTTTTCAAATCCACAACTGAAATGTAAGACAACTTGCCTTTAGCTTTCAAACCAAATGGAAATCTACAATTTCTCTCTCTAGATCTAAGCTAAAAGTTGAATTACTCCACAAATTTGAAAATCGAATTGTTCAATGATAATCCATGCTGCCTCTTTTCAGCCGTTTTGTGAGAATTTGGGTTGAATGCTCGAGAAACGCACAAATGTAGTTCGAAGTTCCACCATCACGGAGTTGATAAAAGTGTATTACTAAATTTCCCTGAAAATTGGTACGCATCCCTTAACTTCATGGAATTGATATATGCAGGGTCGGCTCTATGTAAAAATAAGGCATATCTGGGCCTCAAATATTTATTAAGGATAATTATATTTTAATCGTTAATAAAAAACATATATANAATTAACTTTTTTTTTTGTGTAAATTAAATTACAGGAAAAGCAAAAATGGGAGGAAAAGAATGGTATTTTTTCAGTCTACGTGATAGAAAATATCCAACAGGAGTAAGAACAAATAGAGCAACAAATAGTGGATATTGGAAAACTACTGGAAAAGATAAAGAAATATTTAATAGCAAAAATAATAATAATAATTCAGAATTAATTGGGATGAAAAAAACATTAGTTTTCTACAAAGGAAGAGCACCAAGAGGTGAAAAATCAAATTGGGTCATGCATGAATATAGAATTCGATCCAAATCTTCTTATAAAACAAACAAGGTATGTATATATCCTCATGAATTTATCGATTAATTATTATTCGTAGTTACATGATCAGAGTTAACATGAGAGTTTTCTATCTATCGTTAATCCATTGTTTTCTATGTGATACGATAGATGATTGTATGCTAGATTAATATTTATCATCGCACTCTATTTTTAACATTTATCGAGCATATCTAAGCGAAAAATTGAAAGAAAAAAAATTCATTACATGAACCATACAACCAAAGATTGTTTTGTATTTTATATATTTATATTAATAATTGTCGGTGCATATAAGTTGAATCTATTAGATATTTTTCCTTTCTATTAAATTTTATGTCCTTCATGTTTAATATGTTTTGAAATTTATTAAAACTTATTTAATTTGTTGTAATTTTTTTTTTTGTGAAATTGAAATCCCTTTGGGATATATATATATATATATATATATATATTAAAAAGATTATTTATTTTTATTCACTTTCATCTTACAAAACAAGAAGAAATTAAGAGAACATTTTTTACCTTCTCAGATTTTTTTTGCTAGCAATTACATTATTTTTAATTAATATTGTACTTCTCTTAAACCATGTTTTTGATAAGCTAAAGTGATTCTTTATCAAATAATGAATTAGTAATTTTATAACTGTTGAACAAAGTGAATTTAATTAGTGTTTATATATATATACACACACACACACACACACACACACACACACACACACACACACACACACACATATATATATATATATATATATATATATATGAACACACACACACACATTATCCATCGAAACCACAACCAAGGGAACGAGCTTCGAAGAATCAGCGGGGAAAGAAGACCTTGTTGAGCTTGACTCTAGTCACACTTTGTGAAATGAATTGAGAGATATAGAATAAGTGGGAGCCGAAAGTCGAAAGTAAAATACCACTACTTTTTAACAAATATGGTTTTTTGAAGTTGACTTTTATATGAACTAATGCGACTTTTACATAGAGCCGACCCTGAAAGAAGGAATGGCGACTCATAGCTAGCCTATCGGTGCTCAATATAAAGTTCCATTACATTCATCTCATACATCATAGAAGCTAGCTTCTAGCATGAGGCATCACATCTCATTAGATGATTTCTCATCTCATCATTACGTATCAAGTGTGAATTTTCCTTACACTTACATATAGAGTGTGATTGAGACTTTTCTCTCAATATTCAACACTCTCCAAGGTGAGTACTTTTGGTGACCTTACATAGGCGTAGGTACATCTTGTTTCACTTGCACTAGCCTCATGTTATGGTGCCACCCTATTCTCTCTTAACCTCTTCTAGTTTCATCTTTACTCACCTTTCATTATTTGTTCATCGTATAACATACATATGCTCTCTTGGAGTTTACATTGAGGGACATGGATTCTAGGCGTAGATAGAGCTTGTCTCACTTGTACTAGCCTATCCTCATGTAGCCACTCTTTCTTTGCTTATTCATCATTTTTTATATATATACTCTCTTAGAAATTTCATTTAGTGACACTGATTTTTAGGCGTAGATGCAGCTTATCTCACTTGCACTAGTCTATAGTCATGTAGTCACTCTTTTCTTTGCATATTAACTATGAATTCATTCTTAACACTTTCTTTGGGAGTATGCTTCAGATTTAACTTTACATCATTCTACACTTCCCTTACGTGAATGTTCATTTCGTCATATGTGCACTTGGACTTTTAGTATGTTTCACACTCTTACATAGACCTCCTAGGTTCACATCATTTCATTACATCCATCTTAGATTCGCTTACTTTTACACGTACGCTGGACTTATGGATCCATACGTACAAGTCATGAGGCTACATTCATAATTCGTCTAAGTGACTCATACTTACCCAAGATTATGTGGTACAAGACTTACGCATATTTTTGGTATGCCAAGATCTTGATTTCGACTCGTAGAGGCAGCATTCATTAAATATTTGTTCACGTACGACTTACGTGTCAATACGGAATTGGGCAAGGGAACCTGATTTCGAATTCCTTGAGCAACACTTAATATTATATTGAACTTGGGACTTGCATTTTTCAGATTTGGGGGATCCTAGGTCGATACACTTCACCCCCATAATATTTTCTTTCTTTACCCTCCTCCCTTTCTCGTTTAAGGATAAGAGATTGTGGGATCAATCCCCCACAAACTCATTCTTTTTCTCTTAATTTTTTTCTCTTAACTTTATCCAACAGGTTGTGGGTTCAATCCCCACTCACCTCATTGTATTTTTCTCTTTTATATTTCTCTTAACTCTCTCATCTATTCAAGAGGTTCTACGTTCAAAACCCACTCACCTCATTTATTTTCTAACATTTTTTCCTCTTAATTCTCTCCTCTATTCAGGAGGTTGTGTGTTTAATCCCCACTCACCATATTTTATTTTTCTCCTAACTCTCTCATCTATTAAAGAGGTTGTAGGTTCAATCCCCACTCTCCACATTTAATTTTCTTTTCGTTTTTCTCATGAAATTTTTATGTAATTTGCATTTGGTGAGGTCTTGGGTTCAATTCCCAATGACCTCACAATTTTTTAAAGTTTTCAAAACATAGCTCACATTTCAAATTTTTGGCCGAGTCCAACATTTCCAGCAAGCTAGAAATTTGGTCTCTTTCAATCCATCTTTCTCTCAAGTTTTTATGTTGATTCTTGGAGTAATTTGGGTGAAATTTTTTCAGCAACATTACCCTTATATGAACATCAAATTTTTAACAATTACATATACGTAAACACAACATTTATAACACACAAATTTCAGGCAGCAACATATACATCACACCCATGCTCAAACAATTAACGTAAAACACTTTTACGGAATACATATTTCATCCCTTATATAATTTCCAAATACACATTCAATACATAATCACAACCAGATCCAACATTATCTACCAGAATACATACCAACGCATGCTTTGAATCTTTCAAAGGATCTAATAACAGGGGCATGCAACGGGGACAACCTTAGTTTTTCGATTGCGAATAAACTAAAACTTAAGGGTATCTTGGGAAAGGGGCAAGGAGAGAAGAAAAAACATACCTTAATGTCGTTCAACACTTGTTTCAATGCTGCCAATTCCCACGACACTATTGCCTCACCACCGAAATCCCAAACACAATCCGTTGAGAAGAATGTTGTTTATTTTCGTTTTAGCTTAGCTTTTCGTTTGAATTTTTGTGTGTAAGTTCTTCAAGAGTGAAGAACTATTATTTTCTGTTCTCTTACTGATAAAAAAACGTGAGAATGAGAGCGAGAGACGTGAGAATGAGAGGATTAGGATTAGGAGAGACGTGAGAATGAGAGGATTATTAATTTTATATTATTACTTTTTATTAAAAATCTGAATTTCCCTTACTTAAATCAGATTTTTAAATATTAATTAATTCAACTAATTCACTTAATAAAATTTAATAAATTTAATCCTTGCTTCCACCAAGCCTCGAACCGGTTGGAGCTAGATTTTGCTTAAAGGGTCAAATTCGACAACCTCTACCCAAATTGCCCCTCCACCATATTAATTATTTAAATAAATAAATATTTAGGGTAATTACAATACTACCTTTAGCCTGGAAAAAACCATTTTACCCCTAGACCCTCCAAACTTAAGATTACCCATTTTTAAGTCCGGTTAAGACTCATCCAGGTGAATCTTCATATTCGGGTGCCCTACATGGTTGGACCCAAACTTTCCTAGCTCAACTAAGTCACCAAGTTAATTGACATGGCTGTTGTAGAGGTTCAGAGGTCTGGTTCTACGCGCATCAATCCTTGTGAACCTGGTCTAATCTAGGCATTCTAGATACATTAGGCATTACTTAACATACTCATTTTAGGGTTGTTACATTATCTCCCCCCCTTAGGAAGATTCGTCCCCGAATGACACTACGCATCATTTTAAAATAAAGAGGGTGATTTTCGAAAATATCTTAACATACTTGAGACTTTATTCTTTGTGAATTTCTGTTTCACACTTACTCTAGATAATACATATTACTCAAGATTATCTGAAGCTTCATATTTGAGATTGAGGAAGTTCCTTCTCAATCGCACTTAACTTGATGCACCTCACAACTCATGCAACACAAAAAAAATCATGTCCACACTATACAAAAACAGCAACATTATATGGAAACATGAATTCATTTTAACTCACATAGTGCAATTATTACACATACAATTTTGGACTACAACACCAAGTCGACTTTGCACTAAAACATAGAGTTTCTTAAACCAAACCAGTCTTAGGAGGAGTATATATAACCGCTTAGATAACATCTTGTTGGCCTTAAGATTTGAAAATATATGGATTTGTTGGATTAATCCACACCCTGTCATTTATACCCTATCTCATTTGGCAACTTAAACCTCACTACCCTGGTTTGATAGTCTATGGTAGCATCACACTTATGGAGAAAATCCATACCTAAGCTATTCAAAGCTATTCAATGGTTTTTGTTGGTGAATATCTGATTCACATATTAGTAGGTTGGTGCACATCCCTGAAACCTACTAGAAGCTTCGCATTAATAGACTAAGGAACTCCTTCCTAAACTAGTATAATCAAAGCATACAACATAAATAAACACATAAATCACATAAGTCAACAACCAACATGATGACTCCAACATATTAACTTCATACTAGTGCATAAAACCATACACATGAAAAACTAATTTAGGTTATGCACCCGAGACATCACCAGAGGTGTCTTCCTCTACACCCCTAGACTTGAGTGCGAAGAATCGTTGCCTCCTTGGAACCTCTTCACTTGTACCATTCGGTTGAAGTTTCTTCTTCCCTTTTTCTCGACCTCTCATATACAGACAATCCTTTATCATGTGACCCAGTTTTCCAGAACTGTAACAAGTGTTAGATCCCCTCCTACACTCTCCTCCATGAAGTGTGCCACATTTCTTACAAGGTGGCCTCTCCTGAGGTGTACCTACTTCACTGTTTCTCTTAACTCTGGGCTCGAAAAACCTATCATAGCTACCCTGGATGAACTTGACTCCCCTTGGTGGGAGAGTCCCTTCTTAAACCTGGGCTTATCCATGATTTCAGTATTACTCCTCCTTGAAAAATTCTTTTCAGTTTTCCTTGACATGTTCCCTGCCTTAGCATGCTTCCTCTTCCTGCTTTCCTCCACTTGTTGGACATGGACCATAAGCCTATAAAGGTCCATGCTATCATGCAGAATGGATGCCCTACACTCCTCCTCAATATACTCAGGAATCTTAAATCCACTGTAAACAGTAGGATTCACCCTTATCAAGTCCCTTAACTGTCTAGCCATGGTGCTGGAAGGTGGGTTCCCTCTGGGAACACCTTGTTGCTCCGTCTAGGCTGTGATAGCCTGAGCTTGTAAAGTGATGGCTTGGGGGGCCCACTACCAAGGTTGTCCTCACTTCTCTATCTGTCAACCCAGTTGGGTTAACAGGAATCTCCATTCCAGCAGCTGGGGCCTGGGGAGGAACTTCATTTACCCCAGCAGCTGCTCCTCCAATCTCTTTGCCTGCGTTTCTCCTTGTATCATCTTTCAGAATCTCAAGAGATGATGTTAAATACGCTCTTATCACTAAGAAATCAGACAATAGAAAAGGCACGATAAGATCATAAGAAGGGAATTTTTCCTACACATCATTCAGTCTCTAATTTAGGATAGTGGTGCACTTCACTACCATGATTTAGAAACTACTCGATATGCTTGATGTGAAATTATTATCCTCGAAATTTAATCTAAGGCTCTGATACCAACTTTGTCACGACCGAATTCTAGACCCCAACAAAAACCGGCGTCGTTGATCTCTCAGAGGTCGCAGACAAGCCTACATACGTCATTGTTACATTATCTAGATAAATATTAGCGGAAAATTTGAACTTTTTGTTTAGTTGAAGTATACTTAGACTTCAGTATAGGAAACATCATATCGGATAATATCATCTAGATAATTTCATAATCGTTCACAACAACCATCTAATACCAAATTCTCAAATGAATGAAATAGTTCATAACTGCATTTAATGTATACTTGCCAAAATGGAACCTATAAAATGTCTGAAACGAGTGAGAAAGAAAAACTACTGGAACATCCTCCACTAGCTCATGCCTACATCTAAGCTAGAATATAAAAGATAGGCATCCTCGAAAGTAAGAGGGCCTACCAAGTCCGGACTAATGCTCCACATACGGATAACTTCAGCGTAGTCTCGTAATGCTCTAGCGTTCACCTACACCTGCACCTAAAAGTGAGAGTTGTATGGGATTAGTACACACTTGTACTAAGTATGGGTATATGCAAGCACACACCAAGGACATGCATGATTAAGAAGATCTCTCTCCAAACGATATGAGTTATGAAATGTCAAGTTAGTGGACTTGCCAAAATGGATTAGGAAAGTCATGCTATGAGAGTAACATGCATCATCAGAAATAACATATTGCACACAACACATAACATATTGCTTATTATCACATAACATATTTCATATCATTCTTCCATATGCTATACGACCTTGGAATCATGGACTTGACATTAGGAATTCCCAAAATGAGGGCTCAACATATGGGACCTCAACTAGGGAGCCTTCTTTAGCAAACACAGAATCTGTTTCATTTATTCATACGTACTTCATTTTGATTCGATTCGTAAGCTAGTGTAAACACCAGCCATACCTAGAATGTAGTTTAAGACTTTCATCGGGTTCGCTGTGTAATGACCAAGAATGAGCTAGTGTCATTACTTAAATCTAGCTCAACTCTTGATTATTCTATAATAACACCTTTGGTATCGTTCATTTCATTATGTAATTGCTTGAGGCTAGCCTCATTCTTTCTTTGGGAACTTTAACCTTAACCGACATAAATCATGTGAGCATAATGAAATCCAGTGTTTAACCCCACACCAAAAAGAGGTGGAATCACCGGCCAAAGTGAACCAAAACATGCTAGCGTATATAGGGAATCGAGGCCTGCTAGAACCCTATATTGACAGTATAGGTTCAAAGACTAGGAGATATCAGAAGACTCATACCCTTATGCACGTACTATCTCATCTCCTGAGAATTACACAAACCTCTGCCTTCCCGAAATAAGGAATCGCGACTCATACCTAGCCTATCGGTGCTCAGTATAAAGTTCCATTACATTCATCTCATACATCATAGAAGTTTTCTTCTAGAATGAGGCATCATAGCTCATTAGATGATTTCTCATCTCATCATTACGTATTATGTGTGAATTGTCCTTACACTTACATATAGAGTGTGATTGAGACTTGTCTCATAATATTCAACACTCTCTGAGGTGAGTACTTTTGGTGACCTTATGTAGGCATAGGTACATCTTGTCTCACTTGCACTAGCCTCATATTATGGTGCCACCTTGTTCTCTCTAAACATTTTTCGTTTCTTCTTTAGTCACCTTTCATTATTTGTTCATCGTATACCATATATATGCTCTCTTGGAGTTTACATTGAGGGACATCGATTCTAGGCGTAGATACAGCTTATCTCACTTGTACTAGCCTATCCTTGTATAGCAACTCTTTATTTTCTTATTCAACGTTTAGTATATATATACTCTCTTAGAAATTTCATTTAATGACAATGATTTTTAGGCGGAGATGCAAATTATCTCACTTGCACTAGCCTATAGTAATGTAGTCACTCTTTTCTATTCATATGAACTACGAATTCATTCTTAACACTTTCTTTTGGACTATGCTTGAGATTTGACTTTATATCATTCTACACTCCCCTTACGTGAATGTTCATTTCGTCATATGCCTTTTAGTATGTTTCACACTCTTACAAAAACATCTTAAGTTCACATCATTTCATTACATCCACCTTAGGTTCACTTACTTTTAAATGTATGCTGGACTTATAGATCCATAGGTACAAGCCATGAGGCGTCATTCATAATTTGTCTAAGTGACTCATACTTACCCAAGATTATGTGGTACAAGACTTATGCTTCTTGTTGGTATGCCAAGATCTTGATTTCGACTCTAAGAGGAAGCATTCATTAAATATTTGTTCACGTACGACTTATGTGTCAATACGGAAGGGCAAGGGAACCCAATTTCGAATCCCTTGAGCAACACTTAATATTATATTAAACTTGGTATTTGCATTTTTCAGATTTGTGGGACTCTAGGTCGATCCCCATCACCCCCGTAATATTTTCTTTCTTTTCCCTCCTCTCTTTCTCATTTAAGGCAAAGAGATTGTGGGATTAATCCCCCACAAACTCATTCTTTTTCTCTTAATTTTTTTTCTCTTAACTTTATCCAAGAGGTTGTGGGTTCAATCCCCACTCACCTCATTTTATTTTTCTCTTTTATATTTCTCCTAACTCTCTCATCTATTCAAGAGGTTGTAGGTTCAATCCCCACTCACCTCATTTATTTTCTTCCATTTTTTCTCCTAATTCTCTCCTCTATTAAAGAGGTTTTGGGTTCAATCCCCTCTCACCACATTTTATTTTTCTCCTAACTCTCTCATCTATTCAAGAGGTTGTGGGTTCAATCCTTACTCACCACATTTAATTTTCTTTTCGTTTTTCTCATGAACTTTTTATGTAATTTACATTTGGTGAGGTACTGGGTTCAATTCCCAATGACCTCACAATTTTTAAAAACTTTTAAAACATAGATCACTTTTCAAATTTTTGGCCGAGACCAACATTTCCAGCAAGCTGGAAATTTGGTCTCTTTCAATCCATCTTTCTCTCATGTTTTAATGTTGATTCTTGGAGTAATTCGGGTGACATTTTTCCAGCAACATTACCCTTATATGAATATCACACTTTTAATTATACATATATCAAAACACAACATTTATAACACACAAATTTCAGGGAGCAGTATAGTTAATTGATAGCACACCCATGCTTAAACAACTAACGTAAAACACTTTTTCGGAATACATATTTCATTCCTTACATAATTTCAAAATACACATTCAGTACATAATCACAACCAGACCTAAAATTATCTACCAGAAGACATACCAACACATCCTTTGAATTTTTCAAAGGATCTAATGACATGGGCATGAAACGGGGACAACCTTAGTTTTCAATTGCGATTAAACAGAACCTTAAGGGTCTCTTGGTAAAGGGGCCAAGAGAGAAGATAACCCATATCTTAATGTTGTTTAACACTTGTTTCAATGCTGCCTGTTCTCATAACACCACTGCCTCTCCACAAAAATCCCAAACACAATCCGTCGAGAAAAATGTTGTTGATTTTCTCTTTTAGCTTAGCTTTTCGTTTGAGTTTTTGTGTGTAAGTTCTTCAAGAGTGAAGAACTATTATTTTCAGTTCTTTTACTGATAAAAAAAGTGAGAATGAGAGTGAGAGACGTGAGAATGAGAGGATTAGGATTAGGAGAGTTAGGTGGAGACTTAGTCAAATTAGGACTCCTCATTATTTATTAATTTTATTATTATTATTATTATTATTTAATTAAAAATTTGATTTTCCCTTACTTAAATCAGCTTTTTAAATATTAATAATTCAACTAATTCACTTAATAAAATTAAATCAATTTAATCCTTTCTTCAACCAAGGCTCGAACCCAGGTGGAGCTAGATTTTACTTAAAGGCTCAAATTCGGCAACGTCTACCCGAATTGCCCCTCCACTATATTATTTAATTAAATAAATAAATATTTAGGGTAATTACAATACTACCCTTAGCCTGTGTCATGACCGGGGGAACCCTCTAGAAGTAAAACGGCGTACTTGACCACTCAGAGGTCTTTTACAAGCCCATAATTATCATTCATCGCTTTGACATAGTAAATTTAGCAGAAAATTTATAACTTTTAATAGCACCTCATATTCTAGAAACTTTACTTCATATACATATAAAATATAAGTCATAATACATATATAGACTCTAAGTCTCTTTGCCATCTTAGACTCAATAACATTGGAGTACATTACGGTCACGACCCTTAAAACATAATACAAAACTATACAATTTTTAAAGACTTCACAAAAGTACACATTAGGACATCCTTGGACTAAAGGATTCCTTTCCTTGAGCTTGGGAATCACCTATCAAGCTATTTACTATCCAAGACATCCTTTAAGCATCCATAACCTACTCTTTATGTAAAAAGTACAGAAGAATGGGATTAGCACAAGAATGTACTAAGTATGGCAACCATGCAAAAACATGCATTTAAAAGGGACATTTTCTTTGAAATCATACTTCATGCCATTTTGAGTAAATCATCATAAAACCTTTATCAATGGCATATATATAATTTTCATACTTCGTAGAAACACAATCAAAGGCCAAACATCATAGAAAAGCACATATAGAATTTAAGTCCAATTTGAGGTCACTTTACAGTGAGCTCATTCCTCTTTATAGTGAATTCTTTCTTTTAATTCATTAGTCTCCTATGTAATCCTTTAGGGATACTAGGTGCAATGTATCACCTTAGGACACAAGGAAAATCATACATATCATCTACACAAGACAACACATACTATCATAGAAGTATAGTACCACATAGACATAGTTAAGACAAGACCTTCATCATATCGTCAACAAGATCAACATCATGCATAAAGACTCATACCATGAACATCTTCATAACAAGAAGAAAAATACTACAATGTCATGCATAAGGAACATATACATAGTGAAATGCATTAGAAAACCTTCTTAGAACTTCCTAAGGAGCTACTTGTGCAATGTCTAGATGGGTTCATTACTTCCACCTATCCTAAGTAATCTCCCTTAAGTCATTCCATTTAGGGTCCTAGTCATTTACTTCCATTGTCCATTTTAATTTAGGGAAACTATAGCCTTAACCGACATAGACCATGTGATGCTAAACATGGAATCTGGTGTCATAAAACCCCACACCGATAAAGAGTGGTCTACCGGCCAAAGTAGAACCAAATGTGACATAGCTTTATAGGTGGAATCCACTAGCTAGAATCCTATCGTGGCAACATAGTTATGGAATTTGGAGGATATCTTGGAAACATCCCTCTATGCCCTTGGGCTATGAGGCTTTCAACCTGATGATATTTATGGTAGACCTACCTTTCCACATTGGAAAGGGACACAAACTCATATTCAAGTTCACTCGGTTCTAAGCTAAGTTCCCTTTATTGAAAACCTTTATTATATTTTTACTTTATAAATTATAGGTTTAGGAGAGTCATCCCCTCATATGCTTAACTCATAGGTCATAGATGGAAGTTCATCAACTTGAATCATGTAAAGAATCCATCACATAAATATAGCATATGTAAAGCATCATCTAGTTTAGGGTACAAATGAATACACCATTCAAGGCCCCTCTCTTGACTAGATCTTCATGCATGTGTGTGTGTGTATACATATATGTGAGCAAACCTTTCACATAACACATAATGTCACACATGTTCATATATCAATGCATAAGTCTATATGTGTACCTATATGAGCAATCATTTCATATCAACACTACAAGACACTATGCACGTTCATACT
Source organism: Solanum pennellii (assembly GCF_001406875.1). NCBI lineage: Eukaryota > Viridiplantae > Streptophyta > Magnoliopsida > Solanales > Solanaceae > Solanum > Solanum pennellii. The sequence continues at coordinate 53,004,031 of NC_028637.1, forward strand.
ACATCATATAATATACTCAAAGTAATAGCATATCAGTCAATTCATAACATATTCATAATGTCATCTTTCATATACATAGAAACCAAACATAGGAACTATCCTATAGAGATATACATGTGCAATGCATAGACAAGGTCCCATACCCTTGCCCATACTAGTACACCTATCATGTCATCCTAGGAAGGAATACATAACATACTTCACATACATATACTTTACATGCATAGTAGTATACATTAGTGAATATGAGAACTACCTTTCACTTAGACACAATGACCTATTACTACTTGTAACATGCATGTAAGTGAGAGTGTGTGTACATTGGTCAACATGATCACATAATGTATATCAATTACTCCTTGAGGAATACACCATCATATATCACATTATACTTCCAAACACATACCAAACAACACATAATAGCATAGGAGGCAAGACAATATAAAGATTATAACCAAGGCTCCTAACTTTAGCAATTCACACTTTCATATAAGGGGTACATGGGTAGGGGCTATTAACAATTTTATCACATCAATGTCAGCACCTATACAGTACCCTAACATGAATATACGCATGCTCATACAATAGACACACAACATAGATCACAACTAGATAGTACAATAGGCACAATTACATAATAAGGTGATCATCTAAATCTCTAAATAATATATTCATCGACTTGCAATCAAGGACATGTTCAACACATATATAATGAAAATAAAGTAAACACCGCCATCATAAGTGGACCATACCACACAATGCCATACAAGGCTTCATCAACATTACTACAAAGAAATTTGAGAAGTAGAAGAGTAGATGCAATACGCATTATTACCAATTTCTCACCCTTTGATCATCATTGATCAATACACCTTATTCATAAATAAAACACATATATGGAAGTAGCTAAATGTACTTTAAACATATAAGAAACCATGTACATGTAGCTACAAGGTTATACTATATCATAATACAACACATCAACATACAAGGAAAATAGAATAACATAGATCATTAGCTAATTTCCCTCGCATTGATTTAGATCATATTTCATACATATTGTGAGTCTAAGACAGTATCTAAAACTACATTTAACCATAGTGAAAACATAATTACATACCCTCAAGATTAAGGTTACAACATAGGCATTTAGGCTTATTGATTTGCTAGAGTATAGAAGACTTTACCAATACTATGAACTTTATAAGGATTTTATCATCATTCATATTTTATCAACAATTCACTCATTAGGCAGTAGATAATTCATTAGGAAATCAAGAAGAAACCATGCTTGATATAACAACAACTCAAGATCCATCACACACTTAGCTTTTTGACTTCATAGCCTAAAGGAATCTAGATCAATCCATACAAGACTTTTTTAGATTGTTCATTAAGGATTTATACCTACAAAATTCATCCATTATATCACCCTAAAACAGTATCTACATCAGTTCATGCATAATCAACACTATACAATACCGATCTCACAATCAACTTTAAGGCAACATGTAGAAACATACGCTATTCATGTTCAAATCTTCATACATTTATCATCATGGACTTATCATCATCAATCCAACATAAATTCATGTAAATAACAGCATGTACAATCACTTCAACGTAATAGAATCATAATTCAATCGATAACAAATCAAGATCATAAGGCGCATGCAAGGCTAAATCGTTTTTTGGTGCTAGAGCATTGGTTTATCATGCAATTGAATTGAAAACCACTTAAAAATCAGTATATAATCATAAATACATCCATATTATGCCATTGAAATCAGTTTAGGAAAGAACCCATGGAAGATTAAAGAAGAAAGTGTTTGATCGTATTTTTCTCTTTTGAAATATTTGAGAATGGCTCTCTAGATGAAAAGATAATTAGAGATGAAGATCACCATAACTTTGTATAGTTTAAAACCTCTTAAACTTGAACATTCATCCATATAAAACCCATCTTGAATCTGATATTAAGCTTCACCAACAATGGTGGTTTCTAGAGAGAGTATTTTTGGAGGGAAAGGTTTCAATCGTGTGAGAGGATTCTAGAATGGGGTGATCACGCTTTTGATGACTTATATACACCCATAAAAATCTAAATAAACCTATTATAGTCAGGTTAGGAAGTGGGGTGAATTTCCCATTCACTTCTTTAATTAACAGCACGCAGGCTGCCATTTGCAGGCCACCTACGACGAATGCAGTAACGGGGCGTCATGGCCTTGACGGGCCGTGCCTGGCATCCGTCGTTGGCTACTTAGCCAAATATTGGCTTGAGACCTTCCCAAGGCAAGTCCCCATCGACGATACCTTCTCGACGGGCCGTTTGTTGACCAACGATCAGTTGTTAGGTCCGTCAATGGACACTGCCCAGGCATTGTCTTATGCAGCTTTGGGTCCCTCTTTTGGGTACTCTTGTGGGGCCCTTTAGAAGTCTTACCCGCGTATTTCCAATGTTATTACGAACATTAACAAGTTATAGACCTTCCACATAAATTTCATACAAAATAAACACCTATAAGACGTCCAAACAGCCTTGGCCCCAAAATGACATACGATGAAAGTCTTAGGGGCTATCTTTCGAACGCCTTGGACGTTCACGGGCGTTTGACCTCCAAACTTCACGAAACATCATATAAAAATCATTTTAAGACTTATTATGCTCATTTAATACAGATTTAAGCATGCATAGACACATGAGGCACATAAGCAACTAGTCGTCCAACGTCTTGGTCGTCCCTTGACGTTCGACTTCCAAATCGCTTCAAACTTTGTACACTGTTTATAAACCATATAATAAGACATTTTAGAACCTTATAACATCATGAAACAACCATAAAAACATAGAACCACATATTAGGCATCAAGGTGACTTAGTCGTCCCTTAACGTACGACTTCCAATACCTCCAATATTTTAGCTACTGCCTATATACTATATTTTAAGCATATTTAGGACATTAGAACTTTAAGAAAAACATGTTAGGCTCTATAAACTTTATCTCATCTTCGGGGTCTTACAATATCCTCCACTTGGGAACATTCGTCCTCGAATGACACTTAGGGCTCTTTAATCACAACAAGGACTTCAATGCATATAAGAGCAGTTCATAACATTTAAAAAATCATCAAATCATTTTATCACTCAATGCACACAAGCAAGCAAAACCATTACTCACTCACTCTTTAATGCATCAAACACAAATGTCCTTTTCATGTTCATAGCAGAACATCCTTCTCCTAATCATAACATGATCATTACATCTTAATTCATTACAAGAAAATATTGAAAATCTACTCATAGGCAGATCATAACCCATACTCAAAGTTACTTAAGCACTCATACTTCAATGCACATAAACTTGAGTTAGCTAAATCACAAATATCTTCATTAGTTAGACCTAGTGCCATAAAGGTCATACTCAATCATACCACACTTAGTGGTGTCTATGGAGGAATGTCCTTCTCCTCAACACACTTACATGTATCTCGAGTTTCACACCTTACCAAGTACAAGGTCAACTGCCTCTTAAAATGAGAAATTCTCAACTTTTAACCAAGACATGCTCATGATTCCTTCCTAGTGAAATCTAAATGGTAAGTCACACTAAGTACATCACAACAAATTAGGAATCCATTCCACAAATTTCTTTTCTTAAAATAATACTCACCCTGAAAGTAAGCCTCATTTTGGAGCACAAATTATAGGCACACACATGGACACTTAGCTAAACATGTTTTCACCTTTCAAGAATGAGCCTACAATTTTGCATTCCAAATCATCAAGTTACTTAATTTTTCAAGAGACTCAACATAATTCATTGTAAAGAGACTCAACTTTTCATTTTAAAGCTAAACATTTTACCTCACAAGTGACTATTACCATGCTTCTTATCTCATCTCATAAAGTCAAATTCACAATTAGCATGTAAAAATGCAAGTCAATATGAGAAAACATGGACTTTATCAAAAATTTCCTTTCATGCTCTTTAGAAAATTCACCATTTCTCCAAGACGATGTCAATCAATTCATACCAATCATATAAAGATCATGCAATTCACACTTTATGCAAGACTATATTCATGAACAAGCTTACTAAGAATTCTTTATTTTCTAATTCAAGTAAGAATAGAAGGACAATGTAGATAATTTCTACAACCTCACTACTCAAATACCATCCCCCACTTAGGGTAAACCCAATTAAGAGCAACTTAACCCAACCTATTAAGGATCTTAACTACACAACCTTCATTTCCATCACTTAAAGTGATTACTAATTTAGAGGGAATTTTCATTAATTCAATTTAGCAATACTAAGGCATTCTAAACCTTATCATTTTAGGCAAATCATCTTCAACCATCAATATTGATCATACTATTTAATTCACATAAGGTCATCCTACAATGCAATAGACACTAAGGTCATACATCATGTGAGGAAAACAACAAAGAGGTTCATAACACAACAAGAAGGTTAGAAATAACTCTACGACTCATCATGTCATAAGACTCTCATTCTTTATTTTCAAATAGCAAAACTCCTTTTCACATTTATTACCATTTTCATATACATCAATTCTACACATATTTCAACAACATCTAATCAAAGAAAAATTTACTTGGTTATCCAAAAATATTATAGTAAGTTTCCTAGTCTTTATAGTGAGCATGCTTCCAAATATCCAAAAATGCAACATTTAAACAATTGAGGGGACAAGCATGACATATAAGGCTTTACCAACTTATCTTTCATAATCATGCATACTATCTTTACAACTAGGATCAAGTCTCTACAAGGGGCTCCAATTTACACTAGCAACCTATCAAGTATCTCTTATATACAAAAGGAGACAATGCACACTTTTAATCACATACATTCAAAGGATAGCATGCTTCCATAGGTAGTTATTAAACATTCCAAGTTCAAATCCTAGTATTTGGATACCATCAAACAAAGCCATACAGAAATACAACAATATAAGAGAATTCACTTCAACTACCATAACTTCTAGCATGCTTTAACTACATCATGACATACATTATTCGACATATCTTGCTATTTCACATTGATTTCATACATTGCCATAATTGGCATCCATCATCAAATAAAAGATATTTCATACATAGTAAGGTAAGATAACCAATCATAATCCCCATAGAGTTAACATGTGCACTGATCAAGTAAAGCCCCATAACCCTACTATATCAAGTAACCCAACAAGAACTACAATTAGCACCATACTTCACTCATCTACAACCTTCATGCATGCATAACTCCATATCTTTAGCACACTAGGTATTTACATGTTTATAATCATAGAGATCATCACATGAGGACAAGTGTCACCTTCACACATACTCATTCAAACCATAAAACAAAGATAAGCATTTTAAACTCACCTTTTATCCCTCAAGCATAGAGCAATCTAATCCAAGCAATCACATCTAGAAGACCACCGGACAAGGAAACATAAGAGAGAGATCTTATAAAGTTAAGTTCTATGGCACGATATGAGAATGATGAAGAAGGGAAACTCTAATGTTCTATAGCCTCTCGTACCATTTGATGTGTCGTGAATCACCATAAATGATACAAGACTCTACTAGACGTGGCAATATGAGACTTCTTGAACCCTAAACCACTGTTAAAAACCTCGTTCTCTGATACCACGTTTGTCCGACCGTGGGAACCCCCTAGAAGGAACACGGTGTACTTCACCTCTCCGAGGTTTTATACAAGCCCATAGTTATCATTCATCAATTCGACATAGTAAATTTAGAGAAAAATTTAAAAATTTTCATAGTACCTCATATGATAGAAACTTTATTTCATGTACATATAAAATATAAGCCATAATACATAAAGGTTCTAAGTCTCTTTTCCATCTTAGACTCAATAACTTTGGAGTACATTAGGGACACGACCCATAAGACATAATACAAAACTATACAATATTTAAAGACTTTACAAAAGTACACATTACGACATCCTTGGACTTAAGGATTCCTTTACTTGAGCTTGGGAATCACCTATAAAGCTTTTCACCCTTCAATACATCCTTTAAGCATCCATAACCTACGCTGTGTCAAAAGTACAGAAGAATGGGATTAGCACAAGAATGTACTAAGTATGGCAACCATGCAAAAACATATTTTAAAAAGGGACATTTTCTTTGAAATCATACTTCATGCCATTTTTAGTGATTTAGAACATATATAGTCTATAATAATAAGGTATAACATTTGGAAGAAAGATGTAGAAGGGTGTTATATAACTATCATATTGATTTACTAGGACAATGTATGATGAACTAGTTAGACGATTGTCTTTGTAAATATAATTGGTATAATCCAATGAAGAGTGTTGTGTACAACCATAATTTGTTAATTAGACATGTTGTCGGACTATATATTGGTGTTACATATCGAATTACGTGACAATTAAGCCCCCAAAGACCAATTTGTTATAACTATATGTTGCCACAATTATAGTATATGTTGCAATTTCAACAACAGAAACAACATATGTTGCTACAGATGAAAAATCAATGGAAAGTGTTGTGTATGACCATAATTTGTTATATCATAATTCAAAAATAAGTACAAAACAAGTGAAGGCAACATTTTCACCATATGTAATATAATATGTTGACACATATATTTTCAAAATAAATACGAAAAATAATAAAATCAACATCGTCTTCAAAACATATTAAATTATTCCCACACAGTAGTATGCGGAAGAAATTTAACTATATAATCTAGTTCTAAATCACAAATACACAGTTCCCAAAGAATATCGTCTTCATCGTCACTTCCTCTGGGCCAACCAATCTTGCGGACATTTTGTTGGGGTTGATACACAGTGCAACAAATGGGTCTTACGCCCAGAATATTAGGTTCTTGCACTCACATTCGATTTAAAATTCACCGCAAATGGTTTCGAAATCTTCTGACTATTACTGTCCTATTTTTTTCATGTTGGCAATATACATCAAGCCTTCTCTCATGGAAATACCGCCTTCAAAGATTGAAATCACAGCAAGCACATACTCTGCACCACGGTGGCCACCTTCTGCTGCTTTTTTTAACCATTCTCAGTGCAGTTGGATCATTACGAATGAAAAAATCAAACTATAAAAGAATCAACACATTAAGATTACAAAATAAATTGATGCAAGGTGAAAAAACAACTAAAAACAGTAAAATTATCACGCCTTTTCTATATAAGGCTTCTAAGTTCTCTAATGCTATGCAAATATTCATGAAAGACATGTCATGTTGATTACTTGTCCATGTAGGTTCAGTGGGAAAGTTGGCTAATGTAACCTTTTGATACACGAAACGTTTATTACCAACTTCATTGAGGAACTTAGAACATAATTTAATACTAACTAAATCTTCTAGAGAGTAGGAAGAAACCATTTCAACGATAAGAATTACTAGTTCAGTCGGGAGGAATTCGAAGAGGTTTTTCCTAGTTGAAACCATTTTTGAAAATGAAGAAGAAGAGGAGAAGAGAAGACAACTTTTGGATTATATCTCCCTTCTTGTGTTCTTATAAAGGCCAATAATTTTGAAATGTTGCAAGACATGACGTTTCAACAGAGTGAACTGAAGAGTCATAATTATTAAATAAAAGGTATTATCTACTAGCACGCTCCCACATAATCATTATTTAAAAGTATATTGGGACAGATGATTATATGTAGCAACATTTGAGTCATATGTTGCTACAGCTTATTCGCCTGTAGCAACATTTGTTGAATATATTGCCGCATCTATATGTCTAAAAGCACATTCCTCACGTAATCATTATTTAAAAGTATATGTTGCTACAGAAGATTATATGTAGCAACATTTGAGTCAATGTTGCTATAGATGATTCGCCTGTAGCAACATTTGTTGCATATGTTGCTACAACTGATGCGTATATCGCAACATTCGTCCGTCACAACATGGGGCATATGTTGCTACAGCTAATTTGCCTGTACAACCATTTGTTGAATATGTTGCCACATATAATACATCTAAAATCTTACTCCTTCGTAATCAGTATTTAAACGTATATGTTGTCACATATGATTTTATGTAGCAACATTTGAGTCATATGTTGCTATAGATTATTATATGTAGAAACATTTGAGTCATATGTTGCTACAACTGATGCGTATATCGCAACATTCGTCCGTCACATCATGTGACATATGTTTCTACAGTTGTTGCATATGTTGCCACATCTAATATATCTAAAAGCACACTCCCATGTAATCTTATTTAAAAGTATATATTGCCACAAATGATTATATGTAGAAACATTTGATTCATATGTTGCTACAGATGATTATATGTAGCAACATTTGAGTCATATGTTGCTACAGCTGATGCGTATAGTTCGCAACATTCGTCCGTCACAACATGTGGCATATGTTGCTACAGATGATTCGCCTGTAGCAACATTTGTTGCATATGTTGCCACATTTAATATATTATGTAGCAACATTTGACATGTGTTGACAGAGAAACAAAGAAGAGCAACAAATCACGCATTGGGGCATTTCTAAATAGGATTATATAATAGAGATCATCCTCAAATAAGAAAGAACATTCATTAAAATTTAACAACACAACGCTTAACATTTCTTACGGGGCATTTCGATTTGGTCTTGTGTTTTTTTGTTCCCAAAGTCCCTACGTATTGAACACTTATTATTTGTTGTTGAAAATGATTCACCAACTCCACGCCGTCTCTTATATGTCCTTCTACCAGGTTTACTTGGATCAACATATGGAGGAGGTATTTCTCTCTTTATGATATCAAAAGGGACAATCCAAGAATCTTCAGTTTGCACCGGGTGAATTTCCTGACAATATGCCATTATGTATTTTTTCACTGAATAATATGGAGAGGAGTACAGGTAAATATGACTTCCAAAATCAGCACTATGTTGGGATTGAATCGCTGCCATGGCATGTGGACAAGGTATCTTGTCCAAATAAAAAATTCTACAAGTACAAGTTCTTCTTTGTAGATCCACAGTAGCAAAATCTCCATGACCGGTGACACTGAACTTGTACTTAACGATTTGATGGGACAACAACTTGTTGCCCGCATTGACATACTCTGATATGTATTTTTCAATTAAAGGAACAAATCTATTTGCGGAGTGCACCAGTTCCATACGTCTCTGGTGAAATAACAATGCAAATATCCTGTTTATTTCATTAAATAGAGCGACAATGGGAAATTCTCTTTCAACATCAAACATAACATTCACCGATTCCGCGATGTTTGACGTCATAATGTTATATCTACACAACAACAGATAAAAACCAAACAAAATACATAAAGTAAATATAAACTCAATTGAGATGATACCTATTTCACGGGCAGAATGCCCTACTCCATGTGTGAAATCCAATACGTTCAAGAGCTTTAGTGGCCTTTGGTACCAAATCTCTTATTTGATTGAAATGCCCATTGAACTCACATATATGCTTTATAAAAATGGGACACTACCTTTAAATTGTGATAGTTATTTTGAATATTTTCCCCAAGATGTCTCATGCAACAACCATAATGAGATGCAGGGTAGATTCTCGAAATCATCTTTCGAATACTTGGATGCATAACAGAGATAATGCAACAACTCATCAATATCATCTACAAAGCTTCTCATATTTTGAAAAAAAATTCATATGAGGCATCACATTCCTTGTCGACGACACAGAAAGCCATTGGAAATATATGATTCTCGGCATCTTGTGCCACCGCCGATAGCAGAACTCCTCCATACTTGCTCCTTAGAAATGTGCCATCAACGGCTATTACTTTTCTCATTTCTTGAAAACCAATTATCCAAGCAGCATATGATACAAATAAGTACTGGAACCGCCCATTTTCATCGAGCGACAATGCCGTCTTGCTTCCTGTATTCACAACTTCAAGCATATACCAGTACGCATTAAGAACTGCGTACTCGTGCTCATGTGTTCCCCTAACATTAGACTTAGCATTCTCCATGACCTTATATATCATCCAATAGCTCCTACAATCCAATTCTGTGCGGAGTTGATTTGACATGTCTCTTGTGGATGGGCATTTACCATTGGGAAACCTATTTTCAAAGTACTTACCTATGACTTTTGCCGTGGCGTGGGGATTATGACTTGTAAGATACTCTAAACCACACGTATTGTACTTTTCATAGATTCTAATGGAAAACTTGTCACTAGTTTTAAATTGTACAACCCTCAGCCATCAATTGCAATCCGGATATGAACATTTAAAGGAAAATACATTACGAGAATTGATCACCTTTTTCAGTCTAAAATCTTTTTTTAAGCAAGCAATTTTCAATGAATTTGCCAGTTCTTGCTTGTTCTTGAATATCACTTGTTTCATCATCTCTAACATTATTCACACGTGAAGTTTGAGAAGCACATGGATTGTTGCTGCCAACTATAGGTGTGGGAGAAAACTTGCTCTCAAGGTCCGTCCATTCAGCTTGAGGTTCACCTACACCTTCACCTTCACCTTCACCTTCACCTTCACCTATTCCAATTTCATCATCAAGATTATTCATGTTCGCTTGATGAAATTCATCATTAAACATATCTTGTTGGCCTTGGTCTACATTATGATCCTCCTCCATATGATTTTCTTCCATGTAGACTCTTAATATTGGCAGTTTCTCTGTTCCTTCCAAATAAACACTCAAACTAGATTGGTCAGTTATTCTAAAAGGTAAAACCTTCTCATTATGAAAAAAATGGGGAATGTAACTCATCACAAGATCTTGCGGTTTACAATTGTATCCGGACTTTTGCACGACTAAATTGAAGAACTCATCATACAAAATGTTTCTTTCGACATACATCCCTCTTGAACCGGCTCCTTGTTTTTTACTATCCTTCCAACATCATATGAATCCATTTTTCTTCTCGACCTATTCACCGGACAATCAATTTCTACAAATAATGTCATTGTACATGAATGAAATAATTAAAAATAAATTACTAATTATGAAGAATAAGCATATGTAGCAACATCTGAGTATTCTGTGGCGATATTTGAGTCATATGTTGCTACATATAACTTTTCTATTGTGAAAAATAAATCACATGTTGCTACATTTTTTAGTTATATCATATGTAGCAACATATAACTATTCTGTTGCGAGATGTAAGTCATATGTTGCTATATAGGACTGTTCTGTTGTGAAAAATTAATCACATTTTGCTACATATGACTATAATATGTTATAATAGTCAACTATTCAACATATATAACAATATGTTGGAAAGACGAATGCAAATTGTTGAATAAATTGCAGGTGCCCAGATCATATGATAATGAATTGATTTTAAATAACTATGAATTTTACTTACTAGAAATTATGGTGTATAATGCTTATGCAGTAATTCCAATTGAACAAAACAAAATATGGTCCACCAGTTACAGTAAAAAACTGATTCATGAAGAAGAAAGCACAAGCACTACTAACGAAGACCCTCAATGTACGAAAATAAGAAGAAGAATAAGAACAGAAAGATGAAGCGACCAGGAAGAGAGGAAAGCAAGCAAGCAAAGACGAGAGCAGCAGCATAAGAAGAAGATGAATACAATGGCTGGAGGCGACTTTTATTTCCTCTTTTGGCTCGATATTTCCCACAAAATTTAGTTAAATTAGGTTTGGTATAGTCAATTTACCATTTTACCCCTCATTTAATTCCCACCAAAAGTTGATTAAATTAGGTATTGTGAAATTACCATTCTACCCTTCATTTAATTCAGTGGACCAAACTGCCAACTTATAAACTTGAGGGAAACTCCAAAATCCTTAATTATTAATCACATAATTTTCACCTACACCCAATACTTAAGACTTATGTCACTACCCATTTGTTTTGAAACCTTAATGTCACTTTTTTTAAAAAAAATCCCTAGCAACTCGGAGGTCCAAAATTTATACTTATTTTAGGTAAGATTATTACTTATTGAAATGAGAATTATTTGACAATGTTTTTTTTGGGTATTCACTGCTTATTAGAGCATCATTATTTCGGATCGCCTCAAACTTGAGGGATTGGAGGTCGATAATTTATTTATTTTTGGTAACTTATGTTGGGCCAAGCGCAATATAAGTAAAAATTACTTGAATTGATACCTTTTAATAAATAATTATTGATATTAGTGATACATTTTATTTATTATTATTTGTAATAATACTATGCTAAATCTGCAATATGTATTAAAAGTTAATTATGTATTTAATAAATATGTATTTTATAATTGTTTTTAAAAATATACTCCGTATTATGTTTGTTTTATAAAAAATTGACACATTGTATTAGAAGTGTATTTAAATGTGTGATAAATGTATTAATCATCAATAAAACTTGTATTATATGTGAATAATAAAATTTTCTTTGTAATATGTAGTAAAAATGTATTATAAATGTATTAAAAGTGATCAAGTGAAAAAAACAATGTTATTGCTATAAATGGTAAATATTTTGTTAATATAGTGTATTTATGTAAGTTTTACTTTATTGATTGAGCTTCGTAATTTCATCTTTTGGTGGTGGAGATTATTGGAAAAAGAATACTTGCCTTCAAAAAGGGAAACTATTTTACAAGTAATACCTTTACTTTCGTATCCCTTATTTTTAACTACTAATGCATATTTACAAACTGTTATTACGGAAAAGGGTCATATTTTCCCTTGAACTCTAAGAAAAGGGTAATATTTATCTTTCGTCGTACTTTTTCAATATATTTGTTCTTATCATCCAACTTTGGGTACATATTTGCCCTTATACATATCATGTCACAATTTTTATTAGACTATGTGGTGCCTACATGGCTCCATGTATATATTTTTATTATAATAGAAAAATTATTTTCTATTTTATAGTATATATAACCCATTTAGTAAAGGGTAAATCATATAAATATGTTATATTATCAAAATATTTATCATTTATGGCAATATAATTTTTCTAACTAAATGTAACATTTTTTTGAAATTAAGAAAATTGTACAACCCTCTTTCTCAGCCTTTTTTTTCTCTTCCTCCTCTTCTTCTTTTTATTTCTTTCTTCTTCGTCTCTTTCTCTTTTTTTTTTTAAAAAAAATTCTTCTTGTTCTTCTTCTTTGAAATTATCATTTCGATAACTATCCTCGAATTATTTTTTACTCATATGTCACTATTTTTAACCAAAAATATGACGAAAAGAGGAACAGAAAAATCGGAAATTTATACAAAATCATAATTTTAAGCAGAAATTTCAAATCTCTTAAATTATAGCAGTAAGAGTTCACAATTGATAGTCATTATAAAGCTTCAAATTTTAAAATCACCATTTAAATTCTATGAATTTGTGATTAATTTGGATAGGTTGTTCCTACAAATAATTGAAAATGTTGTTTGGAGTTTATATCTCAAAATTATGAGTATATTGTTAAGTTTATCATTGATTTTAGGAGAAATATAGATTGAAACTCGAAAAAGATGAAGTTTATGCAATTGTATCGCGATTGTATTAAAAAGTTGTATTATATATCTTTCATAATTGTATTAAAATTGTATTAAAATCATGAACAATAGATTTTTAATACACATTAAAAATGTCACATCCCGAGATCACACCCTATAAGATATGGCACTCTCGGAGTGCAACCGGCATACTTGACCTCTCGGAGGTCTTGTACAAACCCTTTCGTATCGTTCTATCGCATGTAAACATATGAAAAGCAGTGCAGAATTAAAACTTTTCATAAACATTTTATAAGTATTGAAATATCTTTCATATAAAACTCATTGGAAATACTAAGTCTCATTTCATCAAAACTTAGACACAAGAGTACTTTGGGACATGGCCCATACACAAAACGAATATAGTACTACTAAGTCTATTACAATACTTCAAAAGAAATAAAAAACATTAATGCCCTCGAGTCAAATGAGGACATACATCAACTTGCTTGAACGATCTTCTAATCCGAGCTTAGCTCTTCAAAAGCACCTTCACCTATGAATCACTTGAGAGATAGATAAAATCATGGAATTAGTACAAACACATGTACTAAGTATGATATAATGCATAAAATCATGAAAACGGATATTTATTGCAAATATGCATCTTTTTCATTAATTTTTTTAATCACAAGAATAACATTTAACACCTTAGAAACATGTAAGATAACATTTAAGCAATTTACTACATTTTTAAGGTCACTTTACAGTGAACCAATTCACTGTTACAGTGAAGTTCCTTCATGTACAGAGAAGTGCCTTATCTTCACTTTAGACACTTTTTAGCATGTAATCCCCTCACTAAAAGCTATCCTAAGACTCACTTAAGTAATACAAAGAGAGACCGGCCATATAATCTCTCTAGGCACACCTAAATGATCCTTAAGACCACCTATAATGAGATCAACACACACTTACAAGACACCAAACATATGAACATGAGATTCTTCTACCAAAGGTGATTCTAAGTCTCACTTGAGTGAGTTGTGAAGTGACCGCCCATACAATCCCTTACACAAACACTTAAGAGATACTATAGATTACCTAAGATAGAATCATTCTCACATAATACATCAACACATGGATGATATGTCATTGTCCTTCCAAAGGTTATCAAAAGACTTACTTAAGTAAATCAAGAAGATAACGTCCATGATTGACCTCTTCAAGATTACCTAAATAATCCTTAAGACTACCTAAGGCTTAGTTGATGTCTACATAATCTACAATCTTCTCTAACAAGAGTCATTCTTAAGACTTATATAGGTAAGATACGAAGTGACCATTCCTATGCCCACACCTTAACGAGACAATCCTTAACTACTCTAGATAAGTACTTGTTCATTTAACATGTTTTTTTAACTTAAGTCATTGCATTCCTTAGTTCATTTAAGAATCATTCATCACATAAGGACATTTAAGTAACGGTCTTGGACAATACCTAGAGACTCTAACTAACACCTTCAAAGCCTACTATGCAATGTCTAGATAGCGTCCCATACCACCAACTAAACTTCATAAAACTTCTCTAATGCTAGTAGGTATCCCACATGATGAGAATAGGCAATAACCGACATAGACCATGATAGATAAACATGGAATCCGTAGTTCTAACCTACTCCGATGAGGGTGTTATACTTTCCAAGGGTAGAACTAGTACACATCCCATGTACATGGTTAAGGAATATAAAAGGCTTTTATGCACTCTAGTCTCATTCTGAAGTAGAGCACATTATACTCTAGTTTCCTTTTCAAGTAGAGCTACTTCCCATAACATAATCACTCAGTGCTAGCCTTTGTTCTCATAGAGTAATTGACATTAAAGGTTCATACAAAAGGGTTCTATATATAGTTCATAATCAAATCACATTCACCCTACCAAAGAGGTCCACTAGCTCTACCTTACGATGGCCACATAGATAGCTCATCATGACTTTCCTAAGGATAATTTGATGCCGTTCTATCCAATTAACCCTAAGTCCACCATTCCTTTACATGAAGGATACCATTACGACTCTCGACTTCAACATTCATAACCTTACTACTAGGTTTAAGGTTCCACGTACATGACCTTCTTAACATCATTTAAGGTCTCACATATCATTCATTCATACATGACAAGGGTTCACTAAGCCTACCTAGTCAAGATACCTTGTTTTCATATATCATTCATACATGTATGAAGTAACGGACACAAGTCTACCAAAACAAGACACAACAGTTTTACTTCTTTCATATAACATATCATTTTTTGAATCACTTAGGAATGACCCTTATCAGTTTTATTTCATTCTATACATTAATATATCATCATCAATATAAAAATCATAGACTCATATAGTCAAGTAGGAACAATCATGCATCAACTCTAAGACTACACACATAAGCACATAGTCATAGTCTAACACGATCTCCTAATATACATAGAAAGTACACATATTTTCACATTAATTCTCATCTAGATAAATATGCTCATACTTTACATAAATCAACTACACAAATTATCATTGTACTTCAATTAGTGTCGACAAGGCCATGATCATCATATTACATAAAGTAAAGCCGACAAGGCCACATCAATTGCAAGTAAAGCACATAACACCGCCACCATAAGTGGACCATACCAACCACAACATATTTGAAGTCCAATTAACAAAAAAAAAGCAGGGCAGCGTACCACCAATCCATTCTCAACATGCCTATGTGTTAAGGAGAAGGAAATTCCTCCTTGAATATAAGTAAACATGGTGATGTTATAGATGTCCTTGATGGTATTACTCATGATTTATGTGCATTTAGTATGACTTACTTATTTGCCTCATGAGTTATAATATTGAACATGCCTATGTGTGATTTAAAGGTTATTTCATATTGAGCTTTTGATGAGATGAAGATTAAATTTCATGTCATGATTAGGAGAAGGTAGTTCCTCCTATGAACATGAATAATGTTTATGTATTTGATGCATTAGAAGTTGGTGAATGAAGTTTCTACTTAATTGTGTCACATTGAGTGCATAATGATATCAAATTGGTGTTCCTTGTTAGTTTGATGCATTGAATATTATGTTGTATTAATGTTGAATGTTGTGAGCTGCTAATTGGGTCATTGAGTCCTTGAAAGTGTTATAAGTGTCATTCCAGGACAAATGTTCCCAAGTGGGGGATATTGTTATGACCCCCAAAATAAAATAGGAAGAACTAGAGCCTCACATGAGTTTTATGAGTTAATAACTTGTTAATAAGGCTAGAAACAACTTTTAATAGGTTGTTTGAAGAGGTTTGATGTCAAACGTCAAAGGACGATCAATATTTTCAAATGCTAGTCTTCTGTGTGCTAGTGTGTCCTAGTATGTTTGCCTTGTTTTGAAGTGTTCTCTGAAGTCTAAAATGATAGAAGGGACCCTATTGTCTATATGGTCATGTTTAAGGTCGAAATATAAAGATAGGACTCCTCAAGGACCACCCTAAGGGTCCTTAAAGAGGACCCAAACAGTGGCCAACAAGCTATAAAGACAACTTGACCAACGAGCCCTTCTGACGCTCCATTGAAGGAGTGACGGCTCATAGAGGGGGGACGTAGCTCCAAACTTAGTCGTTGGAGCTTAGCCCCCACTTTCAGAAGCCTCAGTCAGGAACCATGTATCCTTGCATCTCTTGATAGAGTTATCCATATAAAATTGGCTTATGGGCAATTATACAAACAAATGATGAAATTTTTTTGACATTGAGTTGTTACAACAAACACACACATATGAATCAAAAAATTATGTACCTAGATAATACCTCTCCCATGGGGATTCTTTTAAACCACATTCTCCATTAAAATAAAAGAAACTCTAAAATAAATCCTTTTCCCCAGATGATCACAATATCCTATTGATTGTCCTTCCTTTGTTTCAACATTTCCTGGGCATTTCCAACAATAAAGTTTCCTTACTATTAGGAATCAATCATGGTCTTAGATATTAGACAAGTACCCTAGTTAGTAATTCCATGATAACATATTTCTCCCTTTATCATATTCATATTCCAACCAACAATGGTCATAACATGGTCAAAATTTGCAAAATCATTACCAATTGTATGCGACAAAAATAGTACATAGTGCAGTTCCCCCAGTTGAGTCGAATTGTCAAGCCACATGCTAGCATGAAACCTTCTAGGTTCTAACCAAATTTTATGGACAATGTTATCTTTTGATTCAAATATAATCTTCCACTCATTTTCCATTCTAAATTTTGTGGTCAACGCCTCTTATAATATTTATTCCATAAGAAATTTGTAACACTCCGAAACTAGTAGGCTAAACTAGAGCTAAATGTGAAGGGTTAGCGTCAAGTGTAAGGACTAAGAGCCAATGAAAATGGGTGAGGCCCAAGGCAAGGGGACAAGGCTTCCCATCCTGACCAATTAACTTCCCCCAAGACCACGAGGGTCTTCATGACTCGTAGTGGACACCACGAGTTGCGGTGCCACTCATGGAGGTGGAGGCAGTAGTCCTCTTAAGCTGTATAATAAATGGACCCTCCACAAGAGCCACTTCACGGTTCGTGAAGCCTTTGAAGGCTCATGGGAGTGGTCTTGAACTTGAATTAAAGGAAAAAATAGTTGAAGGCAAGGTTACTTAGTCGCTGCTTCCAGGTCCTTGAAAGGGACCACGACTCGTGGTTAGCTCTACGGCTCGTAGATCCCCTTGTGGATTTGCCTTTGGCATGTAGGCAAAAGGCATGGAAGCCTAGCTAATGCCTCAAGTCTACGAGTGGGACCATGGATCGTGCTCATGACCATGGCTCGTGGGGCCC
Organism: Solanum pennellii; assembly: GCF_001406875.1. Taxonomy (NCBI): domain Eukaryota; kingdom Viridiplantae; phylum Streptophyta; class Magnoliopsida; order Solanales; family Solanaceae; genus Solanum; species Solanum pennellii. The sequence goes on from NC_028637.1 coordinate 53,022,381, forward strand.
CTCGTGGCATCTAGGAATGTCACTTAAGTGAGTGTTAAATTAGTCTTTTACTTTTTATGTCCTATTTTAAATGAGGTCATTTTAGGTAAGTTTGGGGTCACTATGCAAGTTATTTTAATGTCAAAATTCACCCAACTAAGTAATTTTTCACAAAAACCCAAATAAAATTAAAAGTTCATCTTTTTAACAATATTTCTCTCTCTAAACCCAAGGAAGAAGAAGAGTACAATTGGAGTTAAGGATTGAAGATATCAAGGATTTTACCTCAATTTATTTGGAGAATCATCCTAAGGTATGGTAGATTTTCATACATGGAGAGTATCCTCCATAAAGTTGCTTCAAAGTCTTAAATTTCAAATCTAGAAATCCCAAAAAGCTAGAGTTTTACTCCGATGTCATGGGTTTCATTCAAAATGTTTTCAATGGTTGTTTTATGATGGATTATGATTTCGTTGATGATTTATTGTTGATTTATTATTAAATACCCTGATAACCCATGAATTCCCCATATTACTAAATTGTGATCTTGTGATGTGGGTTGATTGAGAATATAAACATGTGAAGAGATTATGCTTAGAATGATTGAGTAAATTGAATAATGTTATTACATATATATAATGTATAAATTGTAGTTGTGTTTGTTAAATGTGATTCATGGTCATTGAAGGGCAAAACATGAGATTTTCACATGATTGTGACAATTATGCATGTGTTCTACGATTACCTTGGGAGTGAAGATCGTATGACCATGATGTACTTGTGATATTGATGAAAGGTAGTTCTCCCCTATATCCTTACACATGTCTATGACTATGATAATCTTGATGTATTGATTGAAAGAATATTCTCATGAAGATACTATGAACACGATGTTAAAGGTTTACTCCCATAATAATGATTTTAAGGTTGAAAGGCTATTCTCACCTCTCGAATCTATGAGCTATATTGTCACGACCCACAAGTACACCCTAGAAGTTAGGGAAACCCTTGGGCGCAACACGACGCACTTGACCTCTAGGAGGTCTTGTACTAGAGACTTGATTTCATTACATAACATCATACATAAATGGAGGGAATTTAAAAACTTTCTTAAAACATAATCCAAAAGGTCTTTCATAAAAGCAGAAGCATCTCTAATAACATTGTCTCAAAAACTATCTAACTTTGACATGAATGAAAATCTTGGGACACAACCAACATAAAGTCTAAAATATAAAGAAAGACATATAGGAAGATAAAGGTTCATCCTCGAAGCTATGAGGACTCACCACTTCTTGTCTTCTTGGAAACCATAGAACTCTAGCTTTCAAAGCAACTCAATCTTCTCAAGACCCTACATGGACAATATACAGGCAATATGCATTAGTACGATATGTACTTAGTATGGAAACTATCACACTAATCATAAGATATCTCAAAGGATTAGTCAATAATAGACATAATCATAAGAGATAAAGACATAAGCGTAACGTGTATATCATAAACATATTAAAGCATTATAAAACATATAAGAGTTCATACTTAGACCTTTATTCTTTCTTACTCAAATGAACCATATCACAAATATACTTGTGCAAGGCTAAGGTAGCATCCCATACTACTACCAAAGCTAAGTACAACTGTTTGGTCATTCTTGATCATAGTCCACTTCCATAATTAAGACCTAAGTTCATCATAACATATGAGACCTATGCCCCTAGGCCACCTAAAAGCACACTTGTGCAATGCATGTGAAGCATCCCATGCTACTTCACACATTAAGCATATCTTGAAGTCACCCTATCTTGTTTCATGTCATTTAGGAGTCTCTAGTAGAACTACTTCATCTTGTCAAGGAACCATCATCTTAAGTAAACCATGTAACAGAATGAAACTATAATCACTATCCAAGCTAAGCATACATCATGTAGGGGTCATGTCATAGGTAGCTTCAAGTCATACTTGTGCAATGTCTAGATGACATCTAATACTACCATCCATACTTAGTATTTCTCTAGACTAACCTAAACCAATCTAACTTATCTTGCAACCTAGTAAATTAAACTCACATACTACCATAATAGACCTACTACCATCGGAAATATGTCAATATACTAACCAAGCTACTAAAGGAAGGTTCTAACCATCCTAACCACCATGCAACCAATCATGTAGATTCAAGCTAACCATAGGGAAGCATAAATTCTCAACCCTAAGCTACCATGAGAAACTAATCTCAAGCTATTCCATGAATTACACCTTATATGCAAATCAAGCTACTATTAGGAGAGTATAGGCTTTCTCATAAAGCTACCATGAAGCGGTTTTGGCCAAACCAAGTCAATCTACCAAGAAGTTTGACACGTCAAGCTACCATGAGTAATCTAACCCAAGCTTCCATGAGATTTCAACATCTCAAGCTACCATGAGTATTTTAACTCAATCATCATTGAGATTTTATCTCAAGCTACCCATGATATCTTAATATCTCAAGCTATCATGAGATTTTTATCTCAAGCTACCATACCCTTGATGTTGTCTCACCCAGTTTTGTAACATTTCAAAAATCCAAGACGAGTCTTAAAGCCTAACATAGGTGTAATGGGGTCTAAACACGGTTTAAAGACCTATTTTAATTAATATAGGTCATTTAAGAAGTTTACGAACAGCAACGTCCAATAACATCCATGACATTCGAAAACTAGTTCTAGGAGGTACTACGTGCCTTAGTCTATTTCATTAACTTTTAGGAGTTGGAAATCCATAAAAATCTGTGGAAGGGTAGTTAAGAGGTGTTTAAGATGATTTTTGGTCGAAACGTCCGGGTACGAATCCCCAAAGACCAACCAAGGGTCCTTAAGGAGGACCCTTTCAAGTTGATGTCAACACTGTCTAGGCAGTGTGCATCAACGAGATGCAGGCGAGGATCCGTGTATGGATCGATGGGTCACTGTTGCCAATCATAAACCAACACTTAGAAAAATGGAGAAACCCCCCGCCTGCACGAGTCTTTGACCAAAATTACGGTTGTGCAGCACGGAGGAAGGCCTGCCCGTCGATGGACCAATGATCCGTCGATCGTGCTCTCGTCGATGTGGTCTGCAAATTTTCTGCACATTTTAAATTAAGTTCATTTAATTAGTTAAGGGTTTAGGGGTTTATTTAGGGGATTAAGGGAGCTGAAGTAAGTTAATGAAATCTTAATTTAAACAACCCAACCCCAATTAGTTTAAGCAAAACTCACAAAATAAACTGTCTTCCTTCTCTCTTTATTGGAAGACACCATTGAAGACATTCTAGGGGGAGGTTTTGGGGGATTTAAAAGGAAAATTTTACCATCAAATATTCATCAAACGTTAAGGTATGGGATCTAATTCATCTTTGAGACTTCTTTCCTCAAAGGGTCCCTTCAAAGTACTTTCAAAAGTTGAGTTTTCATATGGGTTTCATCCAATTACGAAATTGATGTCATAAATTGAGTTTTGTATGGTTTTTATGATATAATGAATATATTAACATATATTTTAACTTGATTATGATAAATTGAGATGGTTTGGTCTAAATTGTTGAACATGATCCTTAACCTTTAACCCTAGGTTTGATCATAACATAAATTAGGTTGTGATTGATTCAATGGACTTGATTATTAGTTAAATCACTATTAGATGATGTTTTTACACTAGTACAAACAAGTTAGGATGATTTGTAGTCTTTCGTACTAGTTCTTGATAAGTGATCTAGGTTAAGAGAATTGACCTAAGTATCTTATCTTAAGCTTTGATCTAGTACTGAATTATGGTGTAGTGACTTCTCTAACTTCATTATCATGTTGGTTATTGAATTATGATGATGTGATAACCTAATTGTGTTGATTTATGGGTTGATGGTAAGACCCTTATGATGAACTATGGTTAGACTTGGTAAGTCTTGTAATTCCTATTCCTTGCTTCAACTTGTGGTCAATTGTGATTTAAGTCATGATGTTGTGTTGGAGTATGACTTATCTAGGATTGATAGGATGGTATGATGTTAAATTGAAATGTCTTGATTTTTGGTTGTGAGGTTGATTAAGGTGTACATGATATATGTATGGTGGTGCTTATCAATATGCCTTATTATGAAGTGATATGGAATGTGTTAATCTCACTTATATATGAATTGTGATGAAAGTATTATACTCATGCAATTCTTATTGATGTATGATGATGATGAATATACAAGGGCTAGAACCTATGACCTAAACTAAGTTATGATTTTTGATAAAGACTTAAAGGCATTTCAATAATGGGACTTAGCTTAGCACTGAGTGAACTTGACAATGGTAGGTGATGACTTCCCATAGAGGAAGAGTTACCCTATGGATCTATATGTGGTGTTGACTTCCAATAGAGGAATAATCATCCAATAGATTCCCATGAGAGGAGGCCCCAATTACAAAGTGGTATGGAGAGAGAATTTGCTATCTCTTAGTTCTTAAACTATGTTGCCCCCATAGGAAGACTAGCTAGTGGATTCACCTAGAAAGCATTTTTTATGATTGGTTTTACTTTGGCCGATAGACCACCTTCCATCGGTGTAAGGTTTTACAACACCGGATTCCACACTTACTCTTGTGGTCTATGTCAGTTAAAGCAAGTGTTCCTTAAACTAAAATGAAGTAATGAAGTATAACTAACTAAGGGGACTTGAGGGGTTTAAGTTAGCTTAGGTAGATGTATGGGACTCTACCTATGCCTTGCAATAGTTGGCCTTAATGGAAGCATTAGGAAGTTAATATAATGTATATATATGATAAAGATGTATATGATGTTGATGTATAATATGAATAGTGTTATATGATGATGACTTTCCTTTGGAGCATGAAATTTGATTATATTATTAAAGTATGATATTATGTATCCTTAAAGGTTGATTAAGTGAAGTTGGACTTGGTTATGGTTTCTTGTTGGGCCTATTTGATTGAGTGAGGTTATGGGGCTTTGCTTGATCATTGCACTCGGTGACTTGATGAGGATTCACGAGTAATTGTCTTGTTTATTATAATAGGGTAACTCTTATTCATGCTTGTGATGTTATTCCTTGATGATAGGGTTGTAGTAGATTATGGGATCAAGTATGTTAGTATACATGGTTTGTTTGAGTTGGTAAGCATTTTTGATTGATTGGTATGACTTGCTTGATTTTGCATGAGACTTTTAAAAGAGTAAAATGGCATGTATTGACTAAATGTCCCTTCATAGCATGTTTTGATATTATATGTGCATATGGTCTCATACTTAGTACAAGTGGCGTACTAACGCCATTTTCTTCCTTTTTCCCAAACATTTTAGGTTCCGGTCGTTGAAGGCTCATTTTGAGACGACTTGAAGAAGGCTTGGATATTCTCTATCATCCAAGTGGGTAGGTCCTCACTTTCAGAGAGCGATGCCAATATCTTGCCTATGGAGTTGCTTTGTTTTTCTAAGAATTTTATGTTCATTTTATTTTCATTTGAGTACGACTTGTATAAGACTATATGTAGCTTCTTTACCTTTGATGTAGGGATATGCCCAAATTGCTATGATCGCTTAGATGGTACGAGATGAGACAATCTTTGAGACTATTTTCTATTATATATATATGTGTATATATGTGTGTGTGTGTGTGTGTGTGTGTGTGTGTGTGTGTGTGTGCAATAAAAGTAGAAGACTATGTAACCTTCTTATACGAAGGGTCTATGTATACTTGATACGACTATATTATGTGTATGAAGAGGTTTATGTAAACCTCCAAGTAGATGTAATGAAAAATTTTAATTTTTCCGTTTCAACTTATGAATGCGATGATGTAAATCTAAGAGGGTAGTCTTAGTCCTCAAAGAGGACGCAGACGCCGGTTACGTCTAGGGGGTAAACCCGAATGTGACAAGTCTAATACTCAAGAAGAAACCATCCAACCCATCTTCAAGCTAATCTTAATCTGTCATGATTCATACTCAATTACATGTAAATCTATTCAATTATATCATTACAAGGTAATTCTAGTCATACATGATCACATAGGTTCAATTAGAAATTCCTAGGTTAAGATCATCCATAGTCAATTAAATCTAGTTCAATTCATATCTAGGCAATTTAATCATGATCGAATAGTATCTAATACAATTCAATTAAGAAGATCAACATAAAACATTCATGTAGCCTCTAATTGCCTAAAATCACCATTGTCACCTTGAAGTTCAATTACTATGATTCACCATGGAAACATCATGAAAATAGCATATAATCATCACATGAACATAATTGAATGCTACCCACTATATTGGAATCACAATCAAGCCTTACCTACAATGCAATCACAATCCTCTCTTTAATGGGGTTCTTTGGATTCTAAATTGTGAAAAACTAGGGGGACTTCATGGATGGAAGAATACATGAATAAATAAACTTAATATACCTTAGATTAGAGCCTTAAACCCAGCTTGAAACCTTGGTGAATTCGTCCTAAAGCAACTTCCAATTTCTCTTCTTCTTCAATGGTGTTTTTGGGAGAATTTTGTGAGAGAAAGGTTATTGATTTGGAGTCTAGGGTATAAATGGATATTGTACATCTTTTATACCCTTCAATTACCTAAAATAACCGTAACATCCCGGGGAGAACCCCCTAGAAGTAACTGGTGTCGTCGTCGTTGAAGAGGACTAAGACTAACCTCTTAGCATACATCATTGCATTTCATAGGTTAAATTAGCAGAAAATTTAAAACTTTTTAGTTACTTCTACATTGAAGTTTACTTAGACCTCTGTCTTACACATAATATATATTTAGGGAGTTTATTTAGACTCTCACAATAAAAAGCACTACATAGGCTTCTATTTTTATTTCACATACATAATATAGCAATATAGATTCATAAGAATGTCTAAGATATGTCTCATATTACACAATCTAGAAAGAATAAAACATTGGGCGTAGACATACTTTATTACAACAAAGAGCCTCATATAGGCTATACAAAAAACATCTTCAAATGAAAAGGAAAGAATCTAGAATTGTTATAACTAGAACAACATCAATATCTTGATAATGGAATTTTCCTCGGAAAATGAGGACCTACCGAACACTTGGGAAATATCCAAGTAGTCTTCAGAGGCCTTCTATAAGCTTAACGGTCGGATCCTAGATATTGTAGTAAACATAAAAGATGGGTTAGTACAGACTTGTACTAAGTATGAATATATGCATATAAAACAATTGAAATCATGCTAAAGAGGACATTTATTGAAAACCATGCTTAAGTACTTTGAAAGGCCTCATGAACAATTATGAACCCATATAGACCAACAATTACATAATCCATAAGTCAAACCCACGTACAACACAATACCAACCTCAACAAGTAATAGTCAAGTCAACATGCATAGAGTTCATAACTTCATCGCATAAGCAAGACCAAACAAAGCCCCATAACCTAACACAATCAAGTAAACCAAATAAAGGATCACAAGTAATGTGTAACTCTACATAACATAGCATCAATAATACTCGTCATCATATTTAATAATATAGACAAATAGCATGTTCATAAATTAAAGTAACATCATATAGGATCATCAACATTTAAAATCACCATATGCATAGCATTCACTTTATAAGATCATAGAACATAAGAACAACCTCTTAAGGCTTCCCTCAAGGCAAACTAGTGCAAGACATAGGTAGAGTATCATACCCCTACCTAGGCTAAGTAAAATCTCTTAAGTCACCGTGTTTACTTCATTTCTTCATTTTACTTTCAGGAACCCTTGCCTCAACCGACATAGACCACAAGAGCTAAGTATGGAATCCGGTGTTGTAAAACCTTACACCGATGGAATGTGGTCTACCGGCCAATGTAGTACCAAACGTGAACATAACATGTAGATGGATCCACGAGCTAGTATTCCTATGGTGGCAAGATAGTTTATGGAGATTGGGGTCTTTCATGGAAATATCACTCAGTGCCTCTTTTGGGATATGACTCTATCCACCCCGTGAGGACTATGGTGAACCCTACCTTCCCTTCCTGGGAAGTTGCCACCCCTCATCTTGAAGTTCACTCGGTGATAAGCTAGAGTCCCTTTTGAAATGTCTTTCATTAATAATCATAACTTAGTTTAGGTCATAGAGGTCTAACCCCTTGTATAGTCATAGTCATTAGCTCAATAGGAATTGCATAAAAACATCCTTTAAATACAACCCTAAATATGTGACAGTAGCACATTAACATCATCATATCATACTAAGGCAAATAGGTAATTCATAACCTACCTTATAAGCCATCATTACATCTTAAGCATAATCTCATAATCACATAATTAAAACATTTCAATTCAACATCATACCAACACCTACATATGTTAATCGCAAGACATGCTTCAATTGAACAACATAATCACTCATATGCCATCATAATTGAAGTAAAAGTTAGGATCATGTCATGACCCTCAAGCACCCCTAGAAGTTAGGGAGGACCCTTGGGTCATGAACGGGCGTACTTGACCCTTTGGGGTCTTGTACAAGCCCTTTAACAATTGTTCATCACATAAGACAAAAAAAGTAGTGTGGAATTAAAACTTTCACTATACTTTATATAAAAAGGAATTCTTTCCTAAGTACTTAGAGAGTATCATTGTCACTACCCAACTTAAAGACACGAAATAATACCTTACGGACACAACCATTTACATTGAAAGAAAATACATAATAACTCTTAATAACAAAACTAAGAAACATAGACTATGTCCTCGAATATATGAGACATGCCAAATTTTGAGAGAGTAGATTTCTCAAACTTCGCCTTCTAGACTTCTAAAGCCTCCAACATATACTTATAGTGTAGAGAAAAAGTGTGGGGTTAGTACAAAACAATGTACTAAGTAAGACATATGCAAAAACATGCAAAAAGGGACATTTTAGTAAAACACATTTTCATGCCAATTAAGTAAAATATTAATGAATATAGAAGTGAAAAAACATAATAATCATCATTAACAAATAGATAAGAATTTCCATAATTTTAACAAAAGGACAACCTTACACTAAACTTATCAACATTACAGTGAATTCATTTTTTTTTTGACATTAACAGTGAATTGTTCCTATTTTAAAGGAGTGAACTTCCAAGGCCAAGCAAAGAGGAAGTAAACTCATTTTCAAAGGATTTTCCCTATTAAGGTAAACTTATCAACATTACATGAAGAAAATGCGCATACACCTCCTTCAAAACACACCAAAGCGATCCTCAAGACTACCCCTTTCGGTTTACTCACCTCGGGAGAACAAGCCACCACTCAACAAGAAGACATTAGTAGAACACTCAAGCAACAAACAAAGATTTCCGTTTCGGAATGCATACTTAGTGTAATGAGTAGATGGCGTCCCATTACACCACCTACCCTAAGTAGTACACTCTTTTAGAAGGCTTGACAACAAGACTCCCCTTTCGAAAGGTCTACTTCGTGAAATGGATAGATAGCATCCATTCCACTATCTACCCTAACTAGTACGTTCTTTTAGGAGACTTAGTTCATTCAAATCATATAAGTTTCACCAAGACTCCCCTTTCGGAAGGCCTACCTAGTGCAATGGATAAATAGCGTCCCATTCCTCTACCTACCCTAATTAGTACACTCTTTTAGGAGACTTAGCATTTTCATTTCTTTTTTGGGGGTTTAGGTTAACGTACATAGACCATGAGATCTAGACATGGAATCCCGATATTAACCCCTATCAGATGGGGGATCCTCACTTGTCTAGAGTAAGGTCATTCTCTTAGCTTTTACATGGCTTTCCCAATAGCTACACCTTATAGTTAAGGGATAACGAGATTGCTACTAAGTAAATCATTCTGTACTAACGTGGAGTACTCATCTCAAGAGGTACATTGGAATACAATATCTCAACTCACGAAGTGTAACCACCCCATCTTCGTATACTCTCGCTGCTAAGCATAATTCCCCATAGATCCTCAACATTTTATAATAAGGGTTAAGGATAACTAGTGAACACCACATCTAAACTCACGAAGTGTATTCATCCTATGACCTATCTTAGAAAGCTCTTAGGATGTAGTGAAATTTCTACTAAACACTTCATCTCAACTCACGAAGAGTGTACAACCCAAAACTCCCCTATTTACTTCATTCATTCAATGTGTGTGTCTGCGTACATGTAAGAACACCTTGCATATAAGCATCTTTTTATTTATATTAACTTCTATACATTCTTTAGACCTTCATTCATGAAATCACACACTTTACATGCTTCACATAATCATATACTTCAATTAGGCATAATCAAAGCACAACATGTAATTCAAGCTCCACAATGCACAATACATGAACCATCTACGTTATCACTTCATTTCACATATTAGGCCTTCCAACACACACTTACAATACATATTAAGTATAATCAAATCCATCAAGTAAACACCGCCACCAAGAAGGTGGCCCATACCACTCAAGAGAAATTCATAAAGAGAATTAAAATGAAACTAAATTACCATTCTTCCAAAGACTTCACACCTATTAAAAATTTTTCTCATCAATTCATAATAAAATAACCCTTAGGGAATTATCTAAACAGCAATATCAACATAAGGAAATCAAAGTTCAAAGACTACAAAATCATGATCATTTCACCCATTTCTTAAGACAAAATTTGATAAAAAGCTTAAACATGTTTTCATTGAATTTTTAGCATTAAAATCATCAACTAACATTATAAACATCATATTTGAATCATTAGAAATGTTTTCATGCAAGACCCGTCTTTAGAGTTTATGATAGAGGAAATTAGGGTTGAAAGCCCTTTTAAAAAAATCCATTAGAAGTGACTCCTCGAAAAAAAGAGTTTTCGGGGATGGATACCATACCTTATATAGTATAAACCCAAATGATTTTTGTGAAAAACTCAACCACCAACAGCCCTCCTAGCTCCTTCTTGACTTCTAGCTTCTATGGAGTTTGAGAGAGAGTTCTAAGAGAGAGAGGGTTTTTGGGGTTTTAGGAAATGAGGTCTAAAATTAGGTCTTAAGGTTTGGAACTCTTTAATATGCCTAAATAAACCTAAAAATTACTTCCTAGATTCCTATAAGACTTGGGGTGAATTTACCAAACACCCCAAGCCAAGGCAGACTTTAACAACTTTTCAAAGCAGCACCCACAACTCCCTTAACGATAAACTGTTTGTCAACCAACGCCCCATCGATGGGGGTTGTATGTTGGGTCTTCAACCCTCCAAACCTGAATACCTGCAGGTCCAATCTACGTACCAAGTCGACGAGCCGTCGATTGGTCAACAGGCCGTCGACTAGTCCCATTGGTGGACATTTCCAGGAAGTTTTGGACTTAAGTCTTGGGCCCCTTGTGGGTCCTAGATGGGCTTGTACCCAGACGTTTAACCTCTATACATAGTTGTCTAGGTCTTAGTAACATTCCACATCAACTTTAAGATGCACGAACACGTAAAACTCACTTAAAGACATCAAGACACATGAGCACCCTCTAAGGCACACTTTACGAACGTCATGGACGTTCTTGGACGTTTGACCTCCAAACTTAACCAAAATTCACACACTACCTAAGAACATCAATATATATCATTTTAACACAAAATTAACTCAATAAACAATTACGAATCTCTAGTTAACCTTATTTAATTTTAGGGTGTTACATTCTCCTCCACTTGGAATAACATTTGTCCTCGAATGACACTAAAACTTTAAGACCATCAAGGACTCCGTTAGAAACACATAATACATTAAAATCATGACCAAAATCATAATCAAATCACGAAATAATAAGGATCACAAATTCACACTTTCACACACTTTGCAACATGAGCAACATTTTTCTGCAAAACTTCACAAACTCAAAATTCATCATTATCCTTCTTTTATGAAGGAACTATGTTTTACAACATAAAATTCTCATATAAAACACTTTTACACACATTAGAACAATAATTCAAGACAAAACAATTTTCTTCAAAAATAAGAAACTTTACTGTGAGTATTCAATGTATCACTGTTAAGCATGTCAAAATTTCAAAAATTTATTCTTTGAACAATTCATTTAGACGGCATGATAATATGAAGTATAAAACCATATAAAATCATCTCACAACATAAAAACAACAATCTTAAAGATTTAAGACTTACCGGGACTTCAAACCCGGATTAGTTATCCTTCCTAGCTCCCATCTCATAGGAAGGGTTCTTCTTTGGAGCATTAGGATCTAGGGAAGCTTGGTTGACCTCTTTCCCTCTCGTTTTGATGCTAGGGCAGTCCCTCATCTTGTTTCACTTCTTACCACAGCTAAAACAGCCACCCATACCAGCAAGACACCTATCCATATGTTGCTTTCCACAAGAATCACACCTAGTCCTCTCAAAAGTGTGTCCACCACATTGGGAATGTTGTCTTGGATCCCCATCCTTGTTTCCCATGGAACAATCTTTGTGATAGAACCTCTTCCTAGGTTTTTGGTGAGTGGAATCATACGACCTAGGCCTCTTACCCTCTTGCCTTATCTCCTTAATTTTGGACTCCTCAAGTTGTTGTGCATACACCATGAGCCTAGAAATATCCATGTCATTAAGAATCATTGCCATACGACACTCTTTCTCCACAAAGATAGACACTCCTATCACAAATTTGTTCATCGTAGACCTAAAGTTGTCTACCATGGTTGGGGCATACTTAGAGAGTTGGGTGAATTTGAGAGAGTACTCTTTCACACTCATTCCCCCTTGACGAAGATTCGTGAATTCAACCATCTTCTTTCCCCTCCACTCTAAGAGAAAGAACCCATGTAGGAAAGCCTCTTTGAATTCCTCCCAATAAACCATACCTCTTTTCAACGGTATCTCACTCCTCCATTGTTCTAACAACACTTGATCCACCTCCTTGAGTTGGTAAGAAGCTAACTCCACATTCTCCCTAGGGGTCACACCCATAGCATCTACCACTTTGAACACCTTATCTATGAAACCTTGTGGATCTTCATCCACCTTAGTGCTATGATAAGCGGGAGGGTTTATCCTCATGAAACCCCAAATTCTAGAAGCGGGAGTACTAGCATTAGGTTGAGGTCTAAATCCTTGATTAGCTTGGGAAATACAGTATTAATGATGACATGAGCTTGAGCCATCATGAGCTGGGTCAAATTCATAAGGGAAGCCCTCAACTCTGCATTAGTCATATCTCCTTCAACAAAATGAGGTTGAGGCATAGGAGTTACTCGAGGCTCTTGAGGTTCTGGTGGCATTTGAGGTCCTTGAAGGGGAACCTCCTCATTGTCTTCCTCAAGGCCAACAATAGGAACTTGGCCAAACTGGGAAGGGATTGTTTTATTAGCTAGACCTCCCTCCTCCCTTCTAGCAGTTGATCTCCTCGTATTAATGTCCTAATGTTGAGAGAAGACACCTTATAGAACTCAACTCTAAGGCACGACATTAGAATAGATAAGAAAGTGAAACTTCTATCATCTTATAGCCTCTTGTCCATGGATGTGTCACGACTCACACCAATGACCAAGATACTACTAGACGTGGCTTGTGAGGCTTTTAGACCCTAAACTATTTCCCATAACCTTAGTTTCTGATACCAAGTCGGTGACAACCCGTAAGCACACCTTAAAAGTTAGGGAGGACCCTTGGGTCATGACCGGGCGTACTTGACCCTTTGGGTCTTTTACAATCCCTTTAACTATCGTTCATCACATAATACATGAAAAGTAGTGTGAAATTAAAACTTTTCACGATATTTAATATACAAAGGAATTATTTCATAAATACTTAGAGAATCTCACCGTCACAAGCCAACCTAAATACATGAAATAATATCTTAGGGAAACGACCCTTTACATTGAAATAAAATACATAATAAGTCTCAATAACAAAACTAAGAAACATAGATCATGTCCTCGAATATATGAGGACATGCCAAATCTTGAGACTTGGGAGAGTAGATTTTCCAAGCTTCGCCTTCTAGACTTCAAAAGCCTCCAACGTATACTTATATATAGTAGAGAAAAAGTATGGGGTTAGTACAAAACAATGTAGTAAGGTATGGGCATATGACAAAACATTCAAAAAGAGACATTTTAGTTAAAACACATTTTCATGCCAATTAAGTAAAACATTCATGAATATAGAAGTAAAAAAACATAATAATCATCATTTAATACTTAGAGAAGAATTTCCATAATTTTAACAAGAGGACCAACTTACAGTAAACTTATTTACATTACAATGAATTCATTATTTTTGACTTTTACAGTGAACTATCCCTATTTTAAAGGAGTGAATTTCCAAGGCCAAGCTAAGAGGAAGTAAACTCATTTCCATAGGAGTTTCCCTAAGTTATCCTAAGACTCACCAAGGTAAGAAATAAAGGAAATCCACATATACCTCCTTTATTACATACTAAAGCAATCCTTAAGACTACACCTTTCGGCTAACTTACCTCGGGAGAACAAGCCACCACTCAATAACAAGACATTAGAAGAACACTGAAGCAATACACCAAGACTTTCCTTTTGGAATGCCTACTTAGTGCAATGAGTAGATGGCGTCCCATACCACCACCTACCCTAAGTAGTACGCTCTTTTAGAAGGCATGGAACCAAGACTCCCTTTTCAGAAGGTCTACATAGTGTAATGGATAGTTAGCGTCCTATTCCATTACCAACCCTAAGTAGTACATTCTTTTAGGAGACATAGTTCATTCAGATCATATAAGGCTCACCAAGACTCCCCTTTCGGAAGGACTACCTAGTGCAATGGATAAATATCATCGCATTCCACTACCTACCCTAAGTAGTACACTCTTTTAGAAGACTTAGCATTTTTATTACTTTTGTGGGGGTTTAGCTTAACCGATATAGACCATGAGAGCTAGACATGAAATCCAAATATTAACTCCTATCGGATGATGGATCCTCACTTGCCTAGAGTAAGGTCATTCTGTTAGCTTTTTCATGGCTTTCCCGATAGCTACACCTATGAGGGCGCATAGTTAACGGATAAGGACATTGCTACTAAGTAACTCATTTTCTACTAACAAGGAGTACTTATCTCAAGAGGTACATTGGAATAAAACATTTTAACTCACGAAGTGTAACCACCAAATCTTCATATCCTCTCGGTGATAAGCATAATTCTCCACGGATTCTCAATATTTTATAATATAGGTTAAGCATAACTAGTGAACACCACATCTCAACTCATGAAGGGTATTCATCCTCCAACATATTTTATAAAGCTCTTAAGATGTAATGAGGTTGGTACTAAACACTTCATCTCAACTCACGAATAGTGTTCACCCCAAAAATCCCCTATTTACTAAACTTAGCTTCATTCATTCATTTAAGTGTGTGTGTACATGTGAGCAAACCTTGCATATAAGCATCATATCATTTATATTAAATTCTATACATGTTTTAGACCTTTATTCATCAAATCACATACCTTACATGCTTCACATAATCATATACTTCATTTAGGCATAATCTAAGCACAACATGTAATTCAAGCTCCACAATACACAATACAAGAACCATCTCCCTTATAACTTCATTTCATATATTAATCCTTCCAAGACACACTTACAATACATACTAAGTGTAATCAAATTCATCAAGTAAACACCACCAGCAAGAAAGTGGACCATACCACTCAGAGAAATTCATAAAGAGAACAACAATGAAACCAACTTACCATTCTTCTAAGGCCCTCACACCTATTTACAATTTTTCGCAACAATTCATAATAAAATAACCCTTAGGGATGTAGATAAACAACAATATAAACATAAGGAAACCAAAGTTCATTGACTGCAAAGTCATGCTCATTTTACACATTTCTTAAGCCAAAATTTGATAAAAAGATTTAACATGTTTTCAATGAAGTTTTAGCATTAAAATAATCAACTAACATTAGAAACATCATATTTGAATCATCAGAATCATTTTCATGCAAGACCCATATTTAGAGTTGAAGATAGAGGAAACTAGGGTTGAAATCCCTTTTTGAAAATCCGTTAGAAGTGGCTCCTTGAATGGAAGAGAGTTCAAGGATGGATACCATACCATAGATAGTATAAACCCAAATGATTTTGGTGAAGAACTCGACCACCAACAACCTCCTATCTCTATCTTGACTTCTAGCTTCTATGGAGTTCAAGAGAGAGTTCTAAGAGAGAGGGGTTTTGGGGTTTTAGAAAATGAGGTCTAAAATTAGGTATTAAGGTTTGGAAAACTTTAATTACCTAAATAACCCTAAAAATGACTTCCTAGGTTCATAAAATACTTGGTTGATTTAACCAAACACCCCAAGCCAAGTCAGTTTTTAACAGCTTTTCACAGTAGCACCCATGACTCCCTTAACGACGGACCGTCTGTCAACCAACGCCCCGTCGATGGGGGTTCGTTGGCTGGGTCTGAAACCCTCCAAACCTTCATACATTCATGTCCAATTGACAGAACAAGTCGACGAGACGTCAATTGGACAATAGGCCGTCGACAGTTCCCGTTGGTGGACACTGTTAGGCAGTTTTGGACATAAGTCTTGGGCCCTTCTGTAGGGCCCATTGTGGGTCGTAGGTGGGGTCGTACCCTGATGTTAAACCCCTAAAAATAGTTATCTAAGGTCTTAGGATCACCCCACATCCATTTCAGGAAAAATGAACACGTAAAACTCACTCAAACACATCAAGACACATGAACACCCTCTAAGGTACACTTTGCGAACGTTTGACCTCCAAACTTAACCAAACTTCACACACTAACTAAGAACATCAATATAACTCATTATAACACAAAATTAACTCAAGAAACAATAACGAAGATCTAGTTAACCTTATTTCATTTTAGGGTGTTACAGTTCATAAAGACTTACCCAATATTCTTAAGCCATCATCATGGTCTTACATTCAACCAACCAATCTCATCCAATAATAGGTGTAGTAGTAGTGTTCAATAGTAATTAATACAATACCTAGATCAATTGAATAACTAATATCTGAATTAACTTCAATCCTTTACCTAAGGTTAGGGTAAATGGTATTAATCATAAATCCTTCAAGAAATCGATCCAATCCCAATATTAAATTACCCTTGGACATCCATAGAATAATTAGAATAGATAAAACAAGTCTAACAATCGATACATTTATCAATACCCATAAATTATAAGCAAGATCCAAGATTTAGGAATTTGGGGAAAAAGATGTGATCTACATGAAATTGCATCAATTAACATCAATTAACCAACAATATACACTTAATTACTCATAGGCAATCACAATCTATTATCAACTTGAAGTTTAGAAGAAAACCCATCAGAATAGGAAAACCCTTGGAAGTGGGTGATTTAGAAATCAACTTTGAATGGACCTCTTGGGAAAAGGAATCCAAAGAATGAATAACCCATACCATAATGAAGATTAATCCATGAAAATTGGGTAAAATCCTAGAGAAATTGACCTTGTTCTTCAAGCTTTCTTCTTCCTTTAATGGAGGTTTAATAGAGAGAGAAAGTAGAGAGAGATGAGAGCTATTGTGTTTCGATTTGGGGATTTGATTTCAGTGAGGGAATGTAAGGGAAAACTGATTTAAAATCAATATATAGACCTACGATGAAATAATCTAAAGAACCCTCACTTATGTTGATCCTTTAATGAAGTCAAACTTTAATTCAATTTTTCAGATTTTTATCTAGGAACAAGTTCAGGACGCGGAGCTACTCCTGCAAGATTTTCTATATTAATTTTTGAGACAGTGGAGTACGCGACCTGCCAACGGCGCAGACTTGAGTTTTGACCCAAGGCAACCCAAGTCCGCCACACAGACTTCTTTCTGCCAAGAGTAATTTGGCTGCTGCTATGGCAGCTTGCCAAGCCAAGTTTGGGGTCCTTACGTGGACCCCTAAGGCAACCCTTGAGGGGTCATTCCTGGACGTTTCCACGCTATATACATGGTTTTTACCTATTTAATGTCATTTTACAAGTTTTAGACCTCATACAACACATCTAAACTTTTCTGAAACCTAAAGACGTTTCACTTGTTAATTTAGACTAGCTTTCGATCGTCTTGGACGTTTTTTGATGCCTTGACTATAGTACTTCATAAATGGTTTATTATCATTGTTTTATGCTTAGAAACAGTGTTCTAAGGTTTATTTCAACATGTGAGGATGTAGCTTATGTCATGGACTTTCGAAGTGTTATATTATCCCCCCTTGGAACATTCGTCCCTGAATAACACTATAAATCTTTTGAATGGAGAGTATGACTCAATACAAGCAGCCCAAACAACAACATGTATATTTGAGTCACAGTTCATAGGAGTACTTCACAACTCCAGTCAACACATATCAACAACATTACACTTTGCAACTCAAGTCACCAAACATAAGAGCTCAATATTTCATAATACATAATTAGTATATACCTTCTCAGCATCAACATGAGCTCAAAATGACATTCGAGAGTTACCATGATATTCTTCCCAAGACAACATCGATAGACGAAAATCTCAAGAATACAAAACATATATTTTACGTTAGTGCAAATTAACACAAAAAACTTCTTTCATAAAAACTCATTTTGACACTAACTTTATCAAAATATGCACATTTTTGCAAAACAAGCCAAATTCAATTTATTCATTACTTTTATCATTAATAGGAAAAACTTACCTTAATTAGCAAAGAGATGAAGATAACGAGACTTCATGTCGGCCTTGGCCTCCCATGTTTATCCCTCAACTAGGCGATTCTTCCATAACACCTTTACAAAAGCCACCTCCTTGTTCCTCAACCTCTTCACTTGTCTACAAGGATTTCAGATGGAACCTCCTCATAGGAGAGGTTCTCTTCCACACCTAGACCCTCAATAGTAAGTATGGACTCGGGATCACCAATTACCTTCTTAAGCATGGAGACGTAGAAAATCGGATGAACCGAAGATAATTCACTAGGTAATTTCAACTCGTATTACAACCTTTCCAACCCATTGCAAAATTTCATAGGGACCCACATAAAGGGGACTCAATTTCCCTTTATTGCCAAATCTCACCACTCGTTTCATGGGTGAAATTATTAGATGCACCTTATCCCCTTCTTCAAATTCTATGTCCCTTCTCCTACGATCGACATAAAACTTTTACCAATTATTGGCTGTTTTCAATCGGTTCCTTATTACATGAATTTACTCCAAAGTATTATAAATAAAATTTGGACCAAAGAGTAAAGACTCGCCCTCTTCAAAGCATCCAATTGGAGATCTACATCTCCTACCATCCAAGTCTTTGAAAGGGGCTATCGATATAGATGAATGGTAACTATTATTATACAAAAACTCAACGAAAGGAAAATTTCTATCACAATTTACCTTGAAATCAATGATGCAAGCTCTAGAAATATCCTCAAGGGTTTGAATAGTTTTCTCCGCTTGACCATACGTTTAGAGATGAAAAATGGTGCTTAGCTTCACCTTGGAACGCAACACTTTTAGGAACAACCTCAAAAACCTAGATGTGAATTGTGCACCCCTATCCGATATGATGGATAACGGAATACCATGGCGACACACAATATAATCCATGAAGATCCATGCATAATCTTCAGCCGAGTATGTGGACTTGATGGGAATAAAACGACTGGAATTGGTCAGCCTATCCACAACCACCCATATAGAGTCATGTTGCTATGTGTTTGAGAGACACCTGCCACGAAATCTATATTTATGTCTTCCCAATTCCAAGTGAAAACTTGGATTTCTTTGAGTAAACCACTTGGCTTTTGGTGCTCGGCTTTCACTTGTTTGCAATTTTGACATTTTGCAACGAATTCCGCTATGTCCCTTTTTAATCCCTCTCACCAAAACTCTTCTCTAAGGTCATTATACATCTTTTAGAACCCAGATGAATGGAGTAATGAGAACCATGAGCTTCGTCAAGAATCCGGTTTTGTCAAGCTATCCACATTGGGCACATATAACCTTCCTTGATACCTCAAGACACCATCCCCCCTAAGGAGAATGACTCATTAAGCTTACCAAGAACCGAATCCTTCAACTCAATCAATTTTAGATCAAGGTGTTGCTTTGACATCACTTCAATCACCAAAGATGATTTGGAGTTATGATGGAACATAAAACCACCATTTGGAGAATTTTCCAATCTGACACCCAAGAGAGCCACCCTTTGAACATCTTTCACTAGGTCTTTCTTAGCTTCTTCAACATGAGACACACTACCCATAGTCATACAACTTAGAGCATTCTCAACCACATTGGCCTTGCCGATGTGGTAGAGAAAACTCATGTCTTAATCCTTAAACAATTCCAACCACCTTCTTTATAGGAGATTTAATTTCTTTTGAGTAAACACACATTGAAGCCTCTTGTGGTCGGTATATACATCAACATGAACACCATACAAGTAATATCTCCATATTTTCAAGTCAAATACCATGGCCACTAACTCCAGATCATGAGTTGGATAATTCTACTTGTGCACCTTAAATTTTCTAGAAGCATAAGCTACTACTTTACCAAGTTGCATTAGAACACACCCCAAGCCCACTCAAGATGCATCACAATATACAACGAAGCCCTTGGTACCCTCTGGTAGAGTCAATACCAGGGCGGATGTAAGCCTATATTTCAATATTTTGAAGCTTCTTCACATGCCTCCGACTACTCAAATTTCACACTCTTTTGGGTCAAGGTAGTCAACGGAGATGCATTGGACGCACAACCATCCACAAACCTCCTATAGTATCCCCCTAGACCCATGTAGATCCTAATGTCGACTGGAGTCAATGGTCTAGGAAAATTCTTTATCACCTCAGTTTTTCTTGGATCAACGTCAACTCCCTCACTAGAGATGATATGACAAAGAAACTCCGCCGACCTCAACCAAAACTCGCATTTGCTGTACTTGGAAAATAATTTGTTTTCCTTAAGCCCTTGCAACACCACTCTCACATGATTCGTGTGTTCACCCTCATTGATCGAATATACCAAGATGTCGTAAGTGAAGACAATGACAATTGAATCTAGGTAACTTCGGAACAACCTATTCATGAGATCTTTAAATGTCGCCGGGGCATTTGTGAGACCAAGTGACATTAATAGAAACTCATAGGGACCATATCTAGTTCGTAATGCAATTTTTAGTATATCCTCACGTCTCACCCTAAGTTGGTGATACCCTGACATCAAGTCAATCTTAGAAAAGTAGCTTGCCCCTTGGAGTTGATCAAACAAGTTGTCAATCCGAGAGAGAGGATACTTGTTCTTTCAATTATGCCGGAGCCATTCATTACGAAAGAATTGAAATGGATTTGTTCTGTTAATAAGTCGATACTAAAATCTATTTCCCATTCGAGAGGAATACCAAGAAGATCATTAGGAAAGACCACCGGAAATTCTCTTACCATGGGGACCGATTCAATGGGAGGAAATTTGAGGTCTATATCTTTGACTCTTACAATATGGTATAGACATCCTTTAGAGATCATTCTACATTCTTTTAAACATTAAATGATACGTCCTCTAGGAATAGAATTTCCCCTCTTCCACTCTAAGACGGGTTTATTTGGAAAGTTAAACCTCACAATTCTTATTCGACAATCAATGGAAGCAAAATAGTCATGCATCCAATCAATTCCCAAAATGACATCAAACTCCACCATATCAAATTCTGCTTATTCAATATGAGTAACTCTATTGGCAAACATTATAGGACATTTTCTATACACACTATTAGCAACAACCGACTCACGCACCAGGTTATAGAACATAAAAGATTCATTCAAGATATCGGGAAAAATATCAAACTTTCTTGCTACCAAATGAGTAAAATATGACAAGGTAGCACTCAAATCAAGTAAAACATATACAACAATAGAGAAAACTTTCAACATACCCGTGACCACATCAGGAGAAGTCTCTTGCTCATCCCTAGAGTAGAAATCAGAAAAGATATTCTTCTTTGGATCATACACATTAGAACCACTTGCTTGATCTTCATCACTACCCTAGTTTTGAACCTTCAAATTTGACCAATCCCTCACCTTATAGCCACTCTTATAAGACCCCCAAAATGAGTTAGGGTGTCTAGAGCCTAACATGTTTGTATTAAGTCTTTAAGGTACTAAAATTAATTATAATATGTTTTAGAGGCATTGTGTAAAGTTTGAGGTGATTTAGAAGACAAACGTCAAGGGACGACCAAGACGTTCGACGACTAGTCACCTATGTGTCTAATATGTCCATGCGCGTTTATATATTGTATGACATGAGCTTATAAATTCTTAAAAATGAGTAATGATGTTTAAATACAGTATATGGCGTTTCGTGAATTTTGGAGGTCAAACGTCCAAGAATGTCCAAGACGTTCAAATGTTAGCCCTTAAGACGCTCAATTGTGTCTTGATGGGGCCTAGCCTGTTTGGATGTGTTACGTGTAATTTTTTTGGGTTAAACTCATGTGGGACGTCTAAAAATAGTTATGGTTTGTATTTACATTGGAAACATCGTGGTACGACTTCTAAAGTGCCCCGCAAAAGGCCCACAAGAAAAACCCAAGGCTGTCGACACACTTCTTGGCAGTGTCAATCGACGAGCCAAACGATGCCCAGTTCGTTGACCAACAGACCGTTGGTGGGATCTCGTCGATGGAAACTTATATTGGTCAAGTATAAACCGAATACCAGGACAAGTTCCAATCGACGGAAGCCACAGATAGCTCGTCGATTTAACTACTGTCCGTCTATGGTGCCGTCGATGGTAGCCTGCAACTGGTACCTTGCGCACTATTAGCAAGTGTGCCGGGGATGCGGCTCGGGTATAGTACGTCTGGACGCCTAATATTTGGGTTATATAGGGGATCAAACACGTGAACAACCCATTCGCAATACCTTCTACACGAAATAAACCTTTCCCTTCAAATATCTTCTCCCTAGAAACCTCCATTGTTGTTGAAATTCAAGAACAGCTTGGAGCATGGATTCCTATGGTTTCTTCAGAATTTTTAGAGGTTTTAATGTATATAAATTTATGGTGATCCTTCATCTATATGTATCCTTTTATCTAGAGAGTTAATCTAAAAGTTTTCAAAGAGAAAATATGATCAAATCTCTTCTTCTTAAACTTATCCATGCGTTCTTTCTCAAAACATTTTTAATGGTTAAATCATGATTAATTGATGTTAATGTATTGGTTTTAACTTGATTTTTAATCCAATTGCATGATGAACCCATGTTCCTTCCCTAAATTGACTTAGCCCTTGCATGGGCATTATGATCATGGCTTGTTAATGGTTGAATTGTGATTCTCTTATGTTGAATTGCTTATACCTACTGTTAATTACGGTAATTGATGTTGAATTTATGATGAAATATCATGAGCATCAATATATGAAGATTTGAACATGTCGAAATCATGCCTTTATGTGATCACTATAACGTGGACGTTTTAATGAATAATAGTGGAATTAGATTATGTTATGGTTCATGTTGCTACTGCCTATGATGTGTGATCATGAATTGTATATAAGATTCATGTGGATCATGGCCGATTAGCCTATGATTCTTTTATCTTCCATTGATTTCTAAAATAGCATGTTCATTGTAATCTAGAGGTTATGGCAAATTGTGGTACGATTTGGTTTAGGCTATGTTGTCCTTGACAACTTCCTTAGAGTGATGATATTAATGAATGTTAGTTATGAGTTCTTGATGATCAAATAATAGGAGTCTTGACATGAATTGATCTTTGTTCATCTAGCCTACAATTTGAATGTTGTATTGAACATTATGTGATCTCAATTCTAAAGTAGACAAAGCATGATTTAGATTTGATTTATATCTATTTAGCTACTGCTTTAAATGGATATTATTGATACATGATGATTGATGGGCCAACGTAGGGAAGTTACTTGATGATCCATAATTCCGTACTTTCTACCATATATGTAATATATTGCACTAGTTGTATCATGATCTTGGGAAAACATGTACATGGTTTCGTTTATGACTTAAGTACATATAGCTACTGCTCTATAATGTAATAATGATGAGAAGGTGTATTGATCAATGATGATCAAAGATTTATGAATTGGTAAGAATGACTCATCCCTCTACCTTTCTATATTAATGTAGTCGATGAAGCCTGGTATAACATTATGTGGTATGGTCCAGTTATTGTGGCGGTATTTATGTTATCGTTATTATATATGTGTTTACCATAGCCTTGAAAGAAAATTGATGAAAATATGAATGAGTGATTATGAGTGATCACCTTATGTGTAACTTGTGCCTAGTCTTCTTCTCTAGTTGTGAATCTAGGTGATGTTACTATTGTTATGAGCATGTTAAGGTTATATGTACTTGCTTCCTATGATGAGGTCTTATAATGCTATATGTGATGTAAAGCTAAGATAAGCACATAAAGACTAAAGCTTACTATAAGAATGTTGTAAGTCTTAAATAAACGAGTCTTATGCTATGCTAACCATTCTATGATGTTGTGTGATGTATCATTCACTAGGATGACTTGATAGATGTACTAGCATAGGCAAGGGTATGGGACTTTGACTATGTATTGCACATGTGCACCTTGAAGGAATAATTACTAGGTTGATATTCTAAAGACAAACATAGGATTGTATGAACATGTTATGAATTTGACTTATATGCTATGATGTTAAGCATATGATATGATGAAGTATGAATGTGCATAGTGTTATTGAGTGTTGATATGAAAGGATTGCTCATATAGATACACATATATACTTATGAGTGGATATATGAACATGTGTGACCTTTATGTGTTATGTGAAAGGTTTCCTCACATATATGTGTATATACACACACACATAAATGATGATCTAGTCAATGGAGGATCCTTGAAAGGTGTGATCAAGTGTTTCCTAAACTTGATTGTGCTAATACATATGCGATGTCCATGTGAAAGGATCTTCTCACATAATTTAGGTTGATGAACTTTCATCTATGACATATGAGCTAAGCATATGAGGGGATGAATCTCATAAGCCCATAATTTATAAAGTAATGTTAATGAAGACTTTTAATAAAGGGAACTTAGCTTAGCACCGAGTGAACTTGACATTGGGAGCTGATGGCTTCCCATAGAGGAATGTTCACCATATAAATGCCCAAAGAGGGATACTCATCAAATGGATTACCATGAGAGGAGGCCCCAATTTCCAAGTGGCATGTAGAGGGAGTATGCCTATCTCTTAGTTCCAAAAACTATGCTTACCACATAGGATATAGCAAGTGACATCACCTAAGATGTTAGTATGATACTCATGACTTATATTGGCAAGTAAGATGCCTTCTTTTTGGTGTGAGGGGACAACACCAAATTCCATGTTTAGAACCGATGGTCTTAGTGTCGGTTAAGGCTATAGTTTTCCTAAATTAAAATTGACAATGGAAATAAATGAACAGGATCCTAACTAGGAGGACTTAAGGGACATTACTTAGTATAGGTGGAAGTAATGAACCCATCTATACATTGCACAAGAAGCTCCTTAGGAAGTCCTAGGAAGGTGACCTAATGTGTATGTTTATGCTTATGTCCATATGTATGACTTTGTAGTATTTGTCTACTTATTATGAAGATGTGCATGGTATGAATCTATAAGATGTGATGTTATACTTATATTCACAATGTTGGTTCTAAATGACTATATGGTGAAGGTCTTGTATTGACATGAATGAAGTTGTCTCCACTTACTTGTTGATGTATGAATTGAATGTTAAGGTTTGTGGACTCATGAACGGTTTACTAAGCATGTGTGGGTTTATGGGCTTTACATGTGCATTGCACTAGTAGACTAAGATTGGAGTCATGAACAAGGTCTTATAATGTTGTATATTAAAAGAAGTAAAAATAGGTACAAATTGAAGTAGCTTACTGTAAAGCCAAATGAATCTTGAATTAAATGTGTCTTTGATATATTATTCTGATGTGATGATATGTGTTGGATTATGTGGGTTATATGTATGTTTTCCTTGTGGACTTAAGGTGATGCATTGCACCAAGTATCACTAGAGGGTTACTTGGGAGGTTAATGAATAAAGAAAGGAATACTCACTGTTAAAGGGGTTAGATCACTGTAATGTGACTTGAAAATGTCATAAATTCTACATGTCATCGAATGTAATGTTTGGCCTTTGAATATGTTTATATCAAATAACTGAATGATATAAATGCTATTGTCTAAGGTTTTATGAAGATTTACTCAAAAATGCATGAAACATGATTTCAAGAAAATGTCCCTTTTAAATGCATGTTTTTGCATGATTGCCATACTTACTGCATTCTTGTACTACTCCCATTCTTCTCTACTTTTTACACAAACTGTAGGTTATGGATGTTTAAACGATGTCTATAATTGAGGAGCTTGATATGTGATTCCCAAGCTCAAGGAAAGGGGTCCTTAAGTTCCAAGGATTCCCTACTCATGTCTTAATGTAAAGTTTATGAAATATTATATAGTTATGTGTTATGTTTTAAGGTTCGTGTCCCAAATGTATTCCGACGTTGTTGAGTCTAAGATGGCAAAGAGACTTAGGGTCTAAATATGTATTATGACTTATATTTTATATAGATATGAAGTGATGTTTCTAGCATATGATGTGCTATGAAAAGTTTTAAATTTTCCGCTAAATTTACTATGACAATGTGATGAATGATAACTATGGGCTAGTATAAGATCTTCGAGAGGTTAAGTACGCCATGTTACTTCTAGGGGGTGCTCTCCGGATGTGACAAACGTGGTATCAGAGCATGAGATTTTAAAAAAAGTGGTTAAGGTTTCAAGAAGTCTCATATTGCCACGTCTAGTAGAGTCTTGTATCATTGGTAGTGAGTTGCGACACATCAAATGGTACCAGAGGCTATAGGACGATAGAGTTTCCCTTCTTAATCATTCTCCTGTCGTGTCATAGAACTTAACTCTATAAGATCTCTCTCTTATGTTTTCTTGTCCGGTGGTCTTTTTAGATGTGATTTCTTGGATGATCTTGTTCTCCATGCTTGAGGGAGAAAAGGTGAGTTTAATTGCTTATTTGTTTTATGGTTGAATGAGTATGTGTGGAGGATAATTTTGGCATGTTTTGATGATGTGATGCCAATTATGGATATATATGAAATTTATGTGAAAAAGCAAGTTATATTGAGAAATGTATGTCATGATATAGTTAAAGTGTGTTAGAAGTTATTATGGTTGACATGAGTTTCTTTTGGAATGATGTGTTACTACATGGTTTTGTATGATGTTAGCCTAATACTATGATTTAACTTGAAATGCTTAGTGACTACTTATGGAAGCATGCTACCCTAAGAATATGTGCTTAAAAGTGTTCATGTTTTCCTTTGTATATATGTGGTCCTTGATATGTTGCCTAGCATGGGGAGTTCTTCGTATAAACTTGATCCTAGGTGTGATGATATTATGCTTGTCTTGGTAAAGTCTTGTATGTCATATTGTCATGCTTTTCCCATCAATTGCCTAAATGTTGCATTTTTGGAATTTGAAAGCATGTTCACTGTAAGGGCTGGCAACTTACTGTAAGATTTTTGGGAAACCAAATAAATTGTTCTTTGACTAGAAATTGTTGAAATGTGTATATAATTGATGAATATGATCATGATAATTAATTTAAAAAGGAGATTTAATAATTGGCATAAAGAATGAGAGTCTTATGGCATGATGATTTGTAGAATAGTTTCTAACTTCTTATTATGTTATGAGTCCCTTGATGTTGTGGAATTAATGTTTCCCTTAGAATTGAGGGTAGTATTCTTTTCCTTGTAGGGTGATGATGTGGGTTTGTTTGACCTAGAAGTTGCCTTACTTTAATGTAGAAATAAAAGAAAGAGTCCTTAAGACTAAGTCTCCTGTATTATTTCCCCTAATGATGTATGACCTTGGTGTCTATTGTATTGTATGAAAACCTTATGTGGCTAAATAGTATTACCTTACTTGATAATTGGGTATAAATTTCCTAGGTGTTAAAGTTTAGAATACTTGGTGTTCCGATGTTAATTTACTGTAAATTCCTTCTAAAGTGGTCATCACTTGTAAGTGATGACAAATGAAGGTTGTTAAGTTAAGATCCTCTTAAGGTGGGTTAAGTTGCTCTTAATTGGACCCTAAGTGGGGGATGGTGATGGAGTAGTAAGGTTGTAGATACTTCCTATCTTGTCCTTCTATTCTTACTTTAACTTTAATATAATGAAATTTTTAGTAAACTTGCTCATGAATAGAGTTTTGCATAAGTATGAATTGCATGAACTTTATATGTTTGGTATGTATTGATTGACATTACCTTAAGGACATTTTAGATTACAAAGTTCATGAAAGAATTTTTTTGTATAATCGATGTTTTCTCATGTTTAATTGCATCTTGATATACTAGTTGTGCATTTGACTTAGAGAGATAAGATAAGAAACATGATAATAGTCACTTGTGAGGTGTAATGCTTAGCCTTATAATGGAAATTTGAATCTCTTAAAATGAAAAGTGTAGAGTGTCTTGAAAACTATGTGACTTTTATGATTTGGAATGCATAATTGTAGGTCCACTTTTGAAAAGTGAAAGCATGTTTAGCTAAGTGTTAATGTGAGTGCCTATGATTTGTGTTATTCTTCTAAAAAGATGCTTACTGCGAAGTGAGTACTATGTTACAAATTGATATTTTGTGAAATTACTTCGTATTTGTTATGATGTACTTGGTGTGGTCCAATCTGGACTTCACTAGGAAGGAAATATAAGCATGCCTTGGTTTAAAAGTTGAGAATTTCTCATTTTAAGAAGAAATTGACCTTGTATGTTTCTTAGGTGTGAACTCATGATACATGTAAGTGTGTTGAGAAGAAGGACATTCCTCCATGGTCACCACTAAGCATGGTATGGTTGAGTATGACCTTCATGGCACCAGGTCTAATTAATAAAGATCTTTGTTGATTCAATTAACTCAAGTCTATGTGCATTGAAGTATAAGTGATTTGCTTGTTGAATGTTGTTGAAATCTTCCTAAGTGTGACTTAAAAGTAGTTACAAAATGAGATCTTAATGAATTGAAGTGTACTGACTATTTTATGATTAGGAGAAGGATGTTCCTCCTATGAACATGATAAGATCCTTTGTGTTTGATGCATTAAAGAGTGAGCGAATGAAAGATTTGCTTGCTTGTGTGCATTTAATTCTATGTGATGATGTTATAAATGTGATGAACTGCTCTAAGATGCATTGTAGTCCTACTTTTGATTAAAGGGTTCGAAGTGTCATTCGTGGACGAATGTTCCCAAGAGGGTGATATTGTAAAACCCCCAAAATGAGTTAGGTTATCTAGATCGTGACATGTTCTTCTTAAGATTATAAGGTCCTAAAATGAATTATAATATGGTTTAGAGGCAGTGTGTAAAGTTTGAGGTTATTTGGAAGTCAAACGTCAAGGGACGATTAAGACGTTCGACGACAAGTTACGTATGTGTCTCATGTGTCCATGAGTGTTTATATATTGTATCAAATGAACTTATGAAGTCTTAAAATGAGTTATAATTATTTTTAAAGATAGTTAATGGAGTTTCGTGAAGCTTGGAGGTCAAACGTCCAAGACATTCGAAAGTTAGCCCTTCAGACGCTCAAGTGTGTCTTGATGAGGACTAGCTTGTTTGGATGTGTTACGTGTATTTGTTTTGGTTAAAACTCATGTGGGACTTCTTAAACTTTTTAAAGTTTGTATTTACGTTGGAAACGTCCAGGTATGACCTCTAAAAGGCCTCACAAAGGGCCCACAAGAAGGACCGAAGGCTGTCGAGACACTGCCTTGGCAGTGTCAATCGACGAGCCAAAAGACGCCCAGTTGGTTGACCAATGGACCGTTGGTGCGGTCTTGTATTTGAAAACTTATCTTGGTAAAGGATCAACCAATGACCAGGCCAAGGTCCAATCGACGAAAGCCATAGACTGCTCGTCGATTGACCTACTATCCGTCGATGGTGCCGTAGATGGTAGCCTGCAACTGGTGCCTCGCGCGTTGTTTTATTAAGGGGTGAATGAGAAATTCATCCCACGTGATAAAATTACTCTAATTGATTAATTTATTAAGGGATCAAACACGTGAACAACCCATTCCCAATCCCTTCTACACGAAATAAACCTTTCCCTCAAAAAAATTTCTCCCTAGAAACCTCTATTGTTGTTGAAACTCAAGCAAAGCTTGGAGCATGATTCCTATGGTTCTTCACCAATTTTTAGAGGTTTTTCATGTAGATAAAGGTATGTTGATCCTTCATCTCTAGTTATCCTTTCATCTAGAGAGTTAATCTCAAAGTTTTCAAAGAAAAAATATGATCAAATCTCTTCTTCTCCAATCTATCCATGGGTTCTTTCTCAAAACGTTTTTAATGTTTAAATCATGATTAATTGATGTTAATGTATTGGTTTTAACGTGATTTTAATCCAATTTCATGATGAACCCATGTTCTTTCCCTAAATCGATTTAGCCCTTGCATGGGCATGGTGATCATTGCTTGTTAATGGTTGAATTGTGATTCTCTTACGTTGAATTGCGTGTACCTACTGTTATTTAGGTGAATTGATGATGAAATATCCATGAGGATAAATATATGAAGATTTAAACATGTCTGATACATGACTTTATGTGATCACTGTAATGTGGATGTTTTAATAAATAATAGTGGAATTTTGATTATGTTATTGTTGTTGTAGCTACTGCCTATGATGTTATGTGATCATTAATTGCATATAATGGATTCATGTAGATCAAGGTCTATTAGCCTATGATTCTTCTATCTTCCATTGATTTCTAAAGTAGCATGTTCATTGTGATCTAGAGGTAAAGGCAAATTGTAGTAGGATTCGTTTAGGTTATGTTGTCCTTAACTACTTCCTCATAGTGATGATATTAATGAATTTTGGGTATGAATTCTTTATGATTAAAGAAAAGGAGTCTTGGCATGAATTGATCTAGGTTCTTCTAGCCTACAATTTGAATGTTGTAATAAACATTATGTGATCTTAGTTCTAGGGTAGATAAAGCATGATTTAGATTTGATTTATATCTATTAATATACTGCCTTAAATGTATATTATTGATACATGATGATTGATGAGCAAAACTAGGGAAGATACTTGATGATCCGTAACTCCCTACTCTCTACCATACATGTGATATACTGCACTTGTTGTATCATGATCTTGTGAAGACTTGTACATCATTTCGTTCATGACTTAAGTACATATAGCTACTGCTCTATAATGTATTAATGATGATAAAAGATTGTTGAATTGGTAAGAATGGCTCATCCCTCTACCTTTGTATATTAATGTAGTTGATGAAGCCTTGTATGACATTGTGTGGTATGGTCCACTTATGGTGGCGGTGTTTAATTTATTGTCATTATATATGTGTTGACCATAGCGTTGAAGGCAAATTTATGAACATATGAATGAGTGATTATGATGATCACCTTATGTGTAACTTGTGCCTAGTCTTCTTCTCTAGTTGTGAAACTAGGTGATGTTACTATTGTTATGAGCATGTTAAGGTTATATGTACTTTCTGCCAATGATGAGGTCTTATAATTCTATATGTGATTTAAAGCTAATATAAGTAAATAAAGACTAAATCTTACTGTAAGAATGTTGTAAGTATTAAATAAATGAGTCTTATGCTATGGTAACCATTCTATGATGTTGTGTGATGTATCATTTTCTAGGATGACTAGATAGATGTACTAGCATAGGCAAAGGTATGAGAGTTTTACTATGTATTGCACATGTGTACCTTGATGGGATAATAATTGAAGTAAAGGTTAGGATCATAAAGGCTTACTCAATCTTCTTCAAAAGCCATCATCATGATCTTACCAACCAACCAATCTCATCTAATATAGGTTTAGTAAAAACATTCAATAGGATTTAATACAATAACTACATTGATTGCCTCATCACTATCCCAATTAACTTCAATCCATAGCCTAGGGTTAAGGGAAATAGGTTCATCATAAATTCTTCAAGAGATTGATCGAATCCCAACAATACATTACCTAAGCAGTCCATAGATGAATTAGAATAGATAAAACAAGTATAACAATCGACACATTCATCAATTCCCGTCAATTTATAAGTAAGATCCAAGATTTAGGGAATATGAGGAAAATGACTTGATCTACATTACATTTCATCAATTAATATCAATTAACCAACAACTTACACTAAATTAGTTATAGGAAATCACAATTTATCATCAGCTTGAAGTTTAGAAGAAAATTCATTAGAATAGGAAAACCCTTGGAAGTGGGTGATTTAGAAATAAACATTGAAAGGACCTCTTGGGGAAAGTAATCCCAAGAGTGAAGAACCCATACCTTAATGAAGATTAATCCACAAAAAGTGAGTGAAATCATAGGGAAATTGACCTTTTTGTTCAAGCTTTCTTCTTCCTTCAATGGAGGTTGAATAGAGAGATAGAAAATATGGAGATATGAGAGATTTTGGGTTTTAATTTGGGAATTTTATTTGAGTGAGGGAATATGAGGAAAAAATAATTTAAAATCAATATATATACCTCCCATGAAATACCCAAAAGGCCCCTAACTTAAGTTTACCCTTTAATGAAGTCACACATTAATTCAATTTTAAGATTTTCATGGAAGAACAAGTCACACATGATTTTCTCAATTAATTTTTGATACAGTGGAGTCAGCGGCCTGCCCTCGACGTAAAATTGAGTTTTGACCCAAGGCCACCCAAGTCCGCGACATGGAGGTCTTTCTGCCAAGAGTAATTTGGCTACTGCTTTGGCAAGTTGCAATGCCAAGTTTGGTCCTACCAGGACGTTTCTACCCTATTTACATGGTTTTACCTATTTAAGTCATTTTACAATATTTATACCTCATACAACACCTGTAAACCTATCCGAAACCTAAGGACGTTTCACTAGTTAAAATAGACTAGCTTCAAGACGTCTTGGACATTTATTGATGCCTTGAATCTAACACTTCCTAAATGGTTTGTAATAATTATTTTAGTCTAATAAACAATGTTTTAAGGTTTAGTTCAACATATGATGCTCTATCGTAGGTCATGGACTTTCGGAGTGTTACATTATCCCCCCTTAGGAACATTCGTCCCGAATGACACTAAAAATCTTTTAAAGGGAAAATATGACTCAAGACTAACAACCCAACCAACAACATATATATTATGAGTCAAAGTTCATAGGAGTACATCACAACTCCATTCAACATATATCAACAACATTACACTTAGCAACTCAAGTCACCACACATAAGAGCTCAAAATTTCATTATACATTATGAGGAACTACCTTCTCAACATCAACATGAGCTCAAAATGACATTAGAGAGTTACCATGCTATTTTTCCCAAGACAACATTAATAGACAAAAATCTCACGAATACAAATCATATATTTCATTTAATTGCAAGTTAACACAAAAAGATTCTTTCATGCAAACTCATTTTGACACAATCTTATGAAAATATGCATATGTTTGGAAAACAAACAAAATTCAATTTATTAATTACTTTTACTATTAATAGGAACAAATAAACTTAATTAGTAACGATATGAGGATAAAGGGACTTCATGTCGTCCTCGGCATCCCATGTTGCTCACTCAATTAGGTGATTCATCTATAACACCTTCACGGAAGACACCTCCTTGTTCCTCGACCTCTTCACTTGTCTA
The DNA here is from genome assembly GCF_001406875.1 of Solanum pennellii. Classification (NCBI taxonomy): domain Eukaryota; kingdom Viridiplantae; phylum Streptophyta; class Magnoliopsida; order Solanales; family Solanaceae; genus Solanum; species Solanum pennellii. The sequence goes on from NC_028637.1 coordinate 53,056,172, forward strand.
TCAAGGATTTCAACCGGGACCTCCTCATAAAAGAGGTTCACTTCCACACCTTGACCCTCAATAGGAAGTATGGACTAAGGATCACCAATTAACTTACTAATCATGGATACATGGAAAACCAGATGAACCAAAAATAATTCACTAGGTAATTTCAACTCGTATGCAACCTATCAAACCCTTTGCAAAATTTTTGTAAGACCCTAAAAAGAGTTGGGGTTTCTAGAGCCTAACATTTTTGTATTAAGTTTATGAGGTCCTAAAATGACTTATAATGTGGTTTAGAGGAAGTGTGTAAAGTTTTATGTGATTTGGAAGTTGAACGTAAAGGGACGACTAAAACGTTTGACGACTAATCACCTATGTCTCTTATGTGTCCATGCGTGTTTTTATACAGTATGTCATAATCTTATGAAGTATTAAAATGATTTATAATGATGTTTAATGGTATCATATGGAGTTTTGAGAAGTTTGGAGGTCAATCGACCAAGAACGTCCAAGGCGTTCGAAAGATAGCCCTTAAGACGCTCAATGTGTGTCTTGATGGGGCCTAGCCTGTTTAGATGAGTTGCAGGTGTTTGTATTGGGTGAAAATTATGTGGAAGGTCTAAAACTTGTTATGTCTTGTATTTACATTGTAAATGTCTGGGTACGACTTCTAAAGGTCCCCACAAATGGACCCACAAGAAGGACCCAAGGCTGGTCGAGACACTGCCTTGGCAGTGTCAATCGAAGGACCAAACGACGGCCAGTTGGTTGACCAACGGTCCATTGGTGGGATCTCGTTGATTGAAAATTATACTATTCAAGTGTCAACCAAAGACCAGGCCAAGGACCAATCGACGAAAGCCACAGACGGCTCGTTGATTGACGTACGGTCCGTCGATGGTGGCCTGCAACTAGTGCCTTGTGCACGGTTTTATTTAAGGGGTGAATGGGAAATTCACCCCACGTCCTAACGTGATTTTAATATGTTTATTCAGATACTTTTTGGTGTATATAAGTCATCTAACACGTGAAGGATCCATTCCAAATCCTTCCCCAAGAAATAAACCTTTTCGCTCCAAAATATTATTCCTAGAAGCCACCATTGTTGGTGATCTCAACAACAGCTTGGAGCAATTTCCATGGATGAATCATCAAGTTTTAGTGTTTTTCAACTAGACAAAGGTATGGTGATCCTTCATCTCTAGTTAACCTTCCATCTAGTGTGTTAATCTCAAAGTTTTCTAATAATGTTTATGATCAAAGTTTTTCTTCTTCAATCTAACCATGGGTTCTTTATTAAATTGATTTAAAAAGCATCATATGAATGTATCGATGATTATCTCCTGATTTGTACGTGATTTTCAATCCTATTGCATGATGAACCCATGCTCTTTCACAAATTCGGTTTAAGCCTATTTATGGATTTATGATCTTGATCTTATGCATATCGATTTGTGATTCAATTAGTTTAGTATGCTTATTTATGCTGTCTAGAATGTATATTGATGGCGAATCGTTGATGTATTATCCATGTGAATCCACGTATGAAGATTTGAACAAAACTAGCCCATGTTTTGCGTGTTCGCTGTAAGTTTTGATTCATGGTTATTGTTATGGGATTTTGATTGTGTAAAGATCATTGTAGCTAATTTATTAAGTATATATTATGAATAAATTGTGGGTATTAGCCCTTAGTGATCGAATCAAAGGAAACTTGGTAAGATTGACCTACAAGCTATAGCCTATAGATTGATGATTCTAGCATGCTTATTATGAGATTCAATTATGTTAAAATGATGGTTAACTACTTTCTATGATGTAATGTGGTTATGAATTGTATGTAATGGATTTAATGTGGATTAATGCATGATACTTTGAATAGGATTAACATATGTAAATTTATCCCCATGAATTCCTAATATGAAGCATGTTATAGTGATCTAGAGTTTATTGGCAATATAGTAGGATCTCGTCTAAGCTATGATTTATTGAAGCTACTTCCCTAGATTGGTGGCATTGACGATATATGACTTATAATCCATGCAAGTGAAGTATGTTGATGGTCTATGTCCTTCTACATTCTTTATGTCCTTCTACATTCTAGCATGTTAATGATATGTTGTACTAGTTATAACATGACCTTGTAGTAGCTTATGCTTAACTTTATGTATGATTATGGTACCTTAAGCTAATTCCCTATACTTGATTTATTGATAAAAGATTAGTAATGGTCAATGATGACCAAAGGCTAAAGGATTGGTAAGAATTCCTCTACTTTTTTACTTCTCTATTTCTTTATAGTAATGTTAAGGAAGCCTTGTATGGCATTGTGTAGTATGGTCTACTTATGATGGCGGTGTTTACTTTATTGTGATCATATTTGTGTTGACCATGGCCTTGAAGGCAAATTTATTAATATATGAACATCTGCTTATGATGATACTATGTGAAGCTTATGTCTACTTTCATATTCTACTTGTGATCTAGGTAGTATGGCTATTGTACGAGCATGTGTATATCCATGTTAGGGTAAAGTATAGGTTATGCCATTGATAAGTAAAATGGTTAATAATACCTTACGTATGTACCCCTATGTGAATCCATGAATAGCACAAGTTTGGAGACTTAAGTGTAATATGAAGTTGACTTGTCTCCTACGCTATTGTGTGTTATGTGGTTTATTCTTGATAGTGTACTATGATCTAAGAGGTTGGCTGCCTCAATGTGTTGTTGATAGCCATTATGTGATCATGTTGACCAATGTACATACATACTCACTTTACATGCATATTAGAAGTAGTACAGGTCATGGTGTCCAAATGAAAGGTAGTTCTCATATTCACTAGTGTCTACTACTATGAAAGCATGATATGTGTTTCCTTAGCTAGGATGACTTGATAGGTGTACTCGTATGGGCAAGGGTATGGCATTTTGCCTATGCATTGCACATGTGTACCTTGATAGGATAGTCCTAGTTTTGGTTTCTATATGTATGAATATGTATGTATGAAAATGTGTGTCTTAATGTGTTATGTGAAAGGTTTGCTAACATATATGTATACATACACACATGTATGAAGATCTAGTCAAGAGAAGGGACTTGAATGGTGTGTTCATGTGTACCCTAACCTAGATGGTGCTTTACATATGATATGTTCATGTGAAGGGATTATTTACATAATTTAGGTTGATGAACTTTCATCTATGACCTATGAGTTTAGAATATAAGGGGATGACTCTCCCAAACCAATGTTTTATAAAGTAAAAATATAACAAATGTTTTCAATAAAGGGAACTTAGCTTAGCACCTAGTGAACTTAAATATGAGTGTGTGTTCCTTCCTATAGTAGGAAGGTAGGTCACCATAAGCCTCATGGGGTGGATAGCCTCATGACCCGAAAAGGTTGTTAGAGTGATGTTTCCATAAGTGAATAACTACAATGACTAATCTTGGCATAAAGAGGGTTTTCATATGTACCCCCAAGTTCCATAACTATGTTGCCACAAAAGGATACTAGCTAGTGGATCTACCTAGAAAGCTATGTTATGTTTGGTTGTACTTCGGCCGGTGACTATCCTTTTTCGCTGTGGGATTTTATGACACCTGATTCCATGTTTAGCATCACATGGTCTATGTGGTTAAGGCTATAGTTTCCCTAAAGTAAAATGGACAATACGATTAAATGACTAGGACCCTAACTAGAATGACTTAAGGGATGTTACTTAGGATAGGTGGAAGTAATGAACCCATTTAGACATTGCACAAGCAGTTCCTTAGGAAGTTCTAGGAAGGTGTTCTAATGCATATCACTATGTATGTGTTCCTTATGCATGACATTGTAGTATTTGTCTACTTGTTATGAATAAGTGCATGATATGAGTCTCTATGCATGATGTTGATCTTGTTGACCATATTATGAAGGTCTTGCTTGAAAAAAATGAAGTGGTCTCTTCTTAGTATATTGATATATGACTTGTATGTAAAGTCTTGTGGTTTCATGATAGGGTTACTAAGTATGTGTGAGGTTATGGGGACTTACATGTACATTGCACTAGTAGACTTAGGTTGGGGGCATGAGTTAGGTATTATAAGGTTCTATGTAAAGTAAAATAAGTATATGTGCATAATGACTAGGAGTTCACTGTAATGTCCTTTTAGTCTTGGGTTAAATATGTCTAAGTTGCATTATACTTATATGATTGTATGTGTTGCTTTGTATGGATTGTATGTATGTTTTCTTTTGGCCTTATGGTGATGAATTGCACCAAGTATCACTAGAGGGTTACTTGGGAAGGTTAATAAAAAAAAATAGTTCACTGTTAAGGGAATTGAGCAAACTGTAAAGTAACTCAATTATGTAATAAATTTAATAAGTGATATAATGAAATGTTTGGCCTTTGAATATGTTTATATGAAGTATGTGAATGATATAAATGCTATGGTATGATGGTTTTATAAAGATTTACTAAAAAAGGCATGAAGTATGATTTCAAGAAAATGTCCTTTTTAAATGCATGTTTTTGCATGGTTGCCATACTTAGTGCATTCTTGTACTTATCCCATTCTTATCTACTTTTTACACAAAGCGTAGGTTATGGATGCTTAAAGTATGTATGGAATTTTGGGGAGCTTGATATGTGATTCCCATGCTCAAGCAAAGGAATCCTTAAGTCCAAGGATTTCCTATGTTATAGTTTACTATAAAGTCTTAAATTTTGTACTTATGTTTATTTCTTAAGGGTCGTGTTCCTAATGTACTCCAAAGTTGTTGAGTATAAGATGAAAAAGAGACTTAGGATCTAACAATGTATTACGACTCATGTTTTTATATATTTAAGAAGTAAAGTTTCTAGCATATGAGGTGCTATGAAAAGTTTTAAATTTTTCGCTAAATTTACTATGTTGATGCGATGCATGATAACTATGGGCTTGTATAAGACCTCCGAGAGGTCAAGTACGTCATGTTACTTCTAGGGGGTGCTCGTCGGTCGTGAAAATTTCATAGGGACCCACATAATGAGGACTCAATTTCCTTTTCTTGCAAAATCTCACCACTCCTTTCATGGGTGAAATATTTAGATACACCTTACCCCTTCTTCGAATTCTATGTCCTTTCTCCTACGATTGGCATAAGACTTTTGCCTATTATAGGCTATTTTAAATTGGTTCGTTATTACATGAACTTTATACAAAGTATTATAAATCAACTCGGGGCCAAAGAGTGAAGACTCACCCACTTCAAACCATCCAATTGTAGATCCACAACTCTACCATACAAGTCTTTGAAAGGAGCCATATGCATAGATGAATGGTAAGTATTATTATATGAAAACTCAACCAAAGGCAAATGTCTATCGCAATTTCCCTTGAAATCCATAAAACTCTAAAAATATCCTCAATGGTTTGAATAGTGCGCTCCTTTTGACCATCCGTTTGGGATGAAAAGTGGTGCTTAGATTCATCTTGGTACCTAACCCTTTTTGGAACGATCTTCAAAATGATATGTGAATGGTGCACCCCTATCGGATATGAGGATAACAGAATATCATGTCAACACCCATTCTCATATATGAAGATACTTGCATAATCTTCCACAGAGTATGTGGAATTGACGGGAATAAAACGAGCGGATTTGGCCATCCTATCCACAACCATCTATATAGAGTCATGTTCATTTTGTGTCCGAGGCAATCCTACCACGAAATCCGTTGTTATGTCTTCCCACTTCCAAGTGGGAACTTCGATTTCTTGGAGTAAACCACTAGCCTTTTCGTTCTCGGCTTTCACTTGTTGGCAATTTGGACATTTTGTAACAAATTATGCTATGTCCCTTTTTAAGACATTCCACCAAAACACTTATATAAATTCATGATATATATTTTAGAACCCGGATAAATGGAGTAACGGGAACCATGAGCTTCCTCAAGAGTCTGGTTTCTCATGAAATCCACATTGGACACACATAACCTTTATTGATACCTCAAAACACCTTCTCCCCCTAAGAAAAATCACTTATTTAGATTACCACAAACCTACTCCTTCATCTCCATCAATGGTTGATACAGATGTTGCTTAGACTTTACCTAAACCACCAAATATTATTCGGACTTATGGTGGACGATAAAACCACAATTTAGAGAATCTTCAAATATAACACCCAAGCGAGCTAACCTATGAACATCTTTCACTAGGTCTTTGTTGGCTTCATCTACATGAGATGCACTACCCATAATGATACAACTTAGAGCATCCACAACCATATTGGCCTTGCCGGGGTGGTAGAGAACACTCATGTCGTAATCCTTAAAAAATTCCAACTACCTTCTTTGTCGGATATTTAACTCCTTTTAAGTAAACACATATTGAAGACTCTTGTCGTAGGTATACACATCAAAATGAACACCATACAAGTAATGCCTCCATATTTTCAAGGATAATACCATGACCGCCAACTCAGGATCATGAGTCTGATAATTCTTGTCGTGTATCTTATGTTTTCTAGAAGCATAAGCTACAATTTTCGCATGTTGCATAAGCACACACCCCAATCCCACTCGGGATGCATCAAAATCTACAAAGAAGCCCTTGGTACCCTCCAATAGAGTCAATACAAAAGTGAATGTGAGCCTATCTTTCAAAATTTTGAAGATTCTTTCACATGCCTTCGACCACCCAAATTTGACACTCATTTAGGTCAAGGTAGTAAAGGGAGATGAAATAGATGCAAAACCATCGACAAACCTCCTATAGTATCCCTTTAGACCCAAGAAACTCCTAATGTGTGTTGGAGTCAATGGTCTAGGCCAACTCTTGACCACCTCGGTTTTCCTTGGATCAACCTGAACTCCCTCACTAGAGATGATTGACCACAAAATGCCACCAACCTCAACCAAAACTCGCTTTTTCTATAATTGCAAATAATTGGTTTTCCTTAAGCAATTGCAACACCACTCTCAAATGATTCATGTGTTCACCCTCATTTTTTGAATATAGCAAGATGTTGTCAATGAAGACAATAAAAAATGAATCTAGATATCTTCGAAACACCCTATTCATGAGATATTTAAATGCCGTCGGGGAATTAGTGAGACCAAATGACATTATTAGAAACTCATAGTGACCATATCTAGTTCGAAATACCATTTTTGGTATATCCTCACCTCTCACCCTATGTTGGTGATACCCGACCTCAAGTCAACTTAGAAAAGTAGCTTGCTTCTTGGAATTGATCAAACAAGTTGTTAATCTGAGGGAGAGGATACTTGTTCTTAATAGTGACTTTATTGAGTTGGCGATAATCAAATGCACCTTCTAAGATACCCATCCTTCTTCTTCACAATCAATACCGCAAAACCCCATGGAGAAATACTTGGTCTAATGAAGCCTTTATCTAGTAAGTTATTGAGTTGAGCCTACAACTCAGCCAGAGCCATCCAGTAAGGAGGAATTGAAATGTGATTTGTATCCGATAATAACTCGATAACAAAATCAATTTCCCATTCGAGAGGAATATCGGGAAGATCATTAGGAGAGACCTCCGAAAATTCCCTTACTATGGGGACCGACTCTATGGGTGGAACTTTGGAGTCTAAATCTTTGACTCTTACAATGTGGCGTAGACACCTTTTAGAGATCATTTTACAAGCTTTTAAACACGAAATGATACGTTCTCTAGGAATAGAATTTCTCCTCTTCCACTCTAAGGAAGGTTCATTTGGAAAGTTAAACATCACAATTCTTGTTCTACAATCAATGGAAGCAAAAAAATCATGCAACAAATCCATTCCAAAAATGACATCAAAATCCACCATATCAAGTTCTACTAATTCAATATGAGTAACTCCATTGGGAAACAATATAGGGCAATTTCTATATACACTCTTAGCAACAACCGACTCACCCACCGGGGTAGAACTATAAAAGGTTCATTCAAGATATCGGGCAGAATATCAAATTTTCTAGCTACCAAAGGAATAAAAAATGACAAGGTACCAACCGAATAAAGTAAAACATATACATAAATAGAGAAAACTTTTAACATAGCGGTCACCACATCGGAGGAAGTCTCTTTCTCACCCCTAGAGTGGAGAGCATAAAAAAAAGTTATTCTTCTTCGGAGCATCAAAATTAGAACAAATTGCTTGAGCTTGACCACTACCCTTGTCTTGAACCTTAAAATTTGAGCAATCCCTCACCTTGTGGCCCCACTGTTGCCATTGTCCATCCCAAGGAGGCAATCACCATAATGCTTATTGTCACACTTTACAAAAGTTGACTTCTTGTTTGGTGAACTAGTACCTCTTCCCTTTTGAGGCTTAGGGTTAGACACCCTATCATCACGATCCTTAGCGAACTTAGAAGGAACTTGATTAGAAAACCTTTTTTTGAACCTAGACTTGTCTTGGATATCAAGCCTACACTTTTAATAACCACCATCAAAATACTTTGTCATATTTGTATCTCTACTCATCCTCTTAACCCTTGTCACCTCCACTTGTTGAGCATGAACCGTGAGATTAGAAATTTTCATATTATTATGAAGCATAGCTAAACGACATTCTTTTTTCAAGTCATAGAACACTCCCATCACAAACAAGCTCATTTTATCCCTAGGGTCGGAAACCAAAGAAGGAGCATACTTTGACAACTTAGTAAATTTCAAAGAGTAGTCAAGCATACTCATACCTCCTTGACGAAGGTTGATGAATTCTTCCACCTTAGCTTTCCTCCTTTTCCTAGGAAAGAACCTATCAAGAAAAGCCTTCTTGAAAATCTACTTTTGGCCACGTCTTTGGGTTGGTAGGTGGCTAACTTGACCTTTTAACTAGTAATCAAACCCATGGCATAGAGGATTTTTTAGACTTCGTCAATGACCTCTTGGGGGTCTTCCTGCACTTTGGTGTCATAGAAAGTACGGGTATTCAAACTTGTGAAATCCCTCAAGCGGAAGGCCATGGTGATAACATGTTGGTATCCTCGGGGTACCACCTCCCGGTTATATTGGGCCGTCATGGCTTGAGCTTGAGTAGTAATGACTTGGTACATTTGGAGAAAGGCTTATCTTATGTCCCCATCCGACAAGTCCAGAGGATTGGCAGGAGCCCGATCATCATTAGCAACTTTTCCAAAATGAGGATCTTGATTGCCACGGTGAGGAACTCCCGCATTAGCAATCTCTTCATCAATCCTTCGTGCGTCCCTTTGAGTATTCATACCTATAACTAAAATACAAGGTTTAGGTGAAAATACACATAAAGTAGACTCTAGAGGCACGACATTGCATTTCTAAGAAAATGATAATATCCTAAGCATCATATAGCTTCTCACTCATAAGTGTTGCGCGCTTCAATATTATAAATAAGAAGACATGGTTTAATGATACAACAATACTTAAGATATTCAACCTCATGCTCTAATACCATGTTTTTCACATCTGGGAAGCACCCCCTAGAAATAACCGATGTCGTCGTCCTCGAAGAGGACTAAGACAAACCTCTTAGCATCCATCATTACATTTCATATGTTAAATTAGAAAAAACTTCAAAACTTTTTAATTAGTTATATATTGAGGTTTATTTAGATCTCTCTCTTACATATAATATATATTTAGGAAGTTTACTTAGACTCCTCGCAATAGGAAGCAGTTTATGGGATTCTATTATTATTTTATATACAAAATATAGCAATCTTTATTCATAAGAATGTCTAAGATATGTCTCATATTAAACTATCTTAAACGAGTACAACATTGGGCGTAGCCCATAATTATTTACAACAAAGAGCCTCATATAAGCTATACAACAAACTTCTTCAAATGAACAGGAAAGAAACTAGAAGTCTTATAACTAGAACAACATCAATAGCTTGATAGTGACATTGTCCTCGGAAAGTGAGGACCTACCAAACACTTGGAAAATATCCAAGTAGTCTTCAAAGACCTTATATAACCTGAACGACCAGATCCCACATTTTCTAGTAAATATAAAAGATGGGTTAGTATACACTTGTACTAAGTATGAGTATATGCACATAAAACAATCGAAATCATGCTAAAGAGAACATTTGTTCAAAACCATGCTAAAGTACTTTGAAAAGCCTTGTGTACAATCATGAACCCTCATAGACAAACAATTACATAATCCATAAGTCAAACCCATGTACAACGCAAGACCAGCCTAAAAAAGTAATAGTCAAGTCAACATGTATAGAGTTCATAACTTCATCACATAAGCAAGACCTTTACTCATAACCCACTTTTTAGCCTACACGTGCAATGACCAAGCAAATCCCCATAACCTTACTCAATCAAGTAAACCGAACAAAGGATCACAAGTAATGTCGAACTCTACATAACATAGCATCAATAGTAGTCGTCAACATATTTAGCAATATAGACCAATAGCATGTTACTAAATGAAACTAACATCATATAGGATCACTAACATGTAAAATCAACAAATGCATAACATTCACTTTATAAGATCATAATAACATAAGAACAACCTCCTAAGGCTTCCCTAAAGCCAAACTAGTGCTAGGCATAGGTAGTGTCCCATACCCCTACCTAGGATAATTCAAACTTCTTAAGTCATCCTAGTTAGTGTTTACTTCACTACTTCGCTTTACTTTTGGGAACACTTGCCTTAACCGACATAGACAACAAGATCTAAGTGTGGAATTTGTTGTTGTAAAACCTTACACCAATGGAATGTGGTCTACCGGGCAAAGTAGTACCAAACATGAATGTAGCATCTAGGTGGATCTACTAGCTTGTATTCCTATGGTGGAAACATAGTTTATGGATCTTGGAGGATTTCATGGAAATATCTCTCTATGCCTTTGCTGGGCTATGAAGCTATCCTCCCCGTGAGGAATATGGTGAATGATATACCGTGGTTTCACGGTATTATCAATACTTTTTCCCTTAGTTTAGTGTGTCTAGAAGCCTCTTAGTGCTAATTTTTATGTAAGTTTCTCTTTATTTGCAGGAAATCTGTGTAAAAGAGGAATGCAGAGGTTTTTGAGCGAGAAATACAGAAAAGTACAACCTACGGAGCTTGGGACGATTCGTCGTGCCCGTGACGGTCCGTAGGTAGCATCGTAGTGCAGCTGATAAAGGAAGATGGGGAAGTCTGACCAAGTGTGGGGTTACGGAGTGCGTGACGGACCGTCATAGCCATGACGGCCCGTCATGCTGGTTCGTCATGAAGTTCAGAGAAATAGTCCCAGTACCCAAATTCCAAGAGTTTAAGTGTTTTGAAACGGAGACCCTCAACGGACCGTTGTGCCTGTGACGATCCATCATACCTGCCGTCGAGGTTAATGGAGAGAGAAGTAGAATAAATTGCACAAGTATGGGACGACGAAGTCCATTACTGTCTGTCGTGACCACGACGATCCGTCGCGAGGTCCGTCAACCCAGCCGCGTTTTGACAGATTTCCAGCTAATAGATCCTTATTTAATTAGGTTTTTATTTTTTTATAAATAGTTTGAAAAACCTCGTTTTTGAGGTTAGACCCTTGATCGTTGTTAGACTTTTGATTGTTTTTAGACCCTTTGTGAGACTCTTGGATATTTTGAGACTCTTGTAATTGATTGTTGGTGATTTTTTTTGATTAATCAAGCGAACATTCGGATTTTACTCTTTCACATTGAAGTAAGTACATGAATTCATATATCATATATTTGCGTATTGTGATTATGACTATGGGTAACTAAACTCCATAACTAGGGATGTGGGAACCATATGCGAATAATGAGGTAAAAACTAACTAAAATAACAATTCTAGAATAGTATCTTGCATGTATTGATAGTTCTTTTGCTTAGAAGTCTTTTTAATGTATGGACAACGTTAGAACTCGCCTTAATGCTACTTGACGGACCAAGGAGGTAGATAATAGGAAAAGAATTATCAACATAGATTTAGTGTATACTATCTAATATGCTAGTATTGATTGGTACGAGGTAATAACTTAGTCAAATATCGAATATGATGCTTAATATGAGGTAAAGGTAAGGGTTAGTATAACAACACACGTAGCCAGACCAAGGTGCGGAGTGAAATTTTCTAGACCCCGGACCAAGGATTTAGAAATACATAACTTATCACTTTGTATGCAAGATACTAAGAAAGAATTGTTATAGTTAGAATTATCAAGTTATGAACTTGTGGGGAACACGTAAACCCTAGTTACTTTTATTAATTGCTTAAACTCCAACATTCGAAGCTATTAAGTGTCTCCTTTAATTTTGCTAGTTATTTTCATTTATTCAGAAATAGAAAACGCCCTTTTTATCATTTTTGCTTTCCAAGGAAGTAATTGACTGAACAATAGTAATAATAGATTGAAGTTAAGTCTAAACTATTTTCCTCGTAGGAACGATCCCAACCTCACTAGTTGGGTTATTTACTTGACACGACCGCTTTACTTCTTATTTGAGAAGTAAGTTTGAGCGTATAAAATTTTGGCGCCGCTGCCGGGGAAAGTAGCTTTTAGATTAACTTAAACTTTTTACAATAGTTTAGTTGATATTTTCCTGTTTTTATTTTGTTTTATTGTTTTTGATTCTTGCAAAACCATCCTCCTTGTATGCCAAATACACGGAGAGGAAGAGAACCCTTGTTTCCCTACGATCATGAATTAGAGCGTACACTACGCAACATGAATTGAAACATCGGAATTAATGATGATGATCCAAACCAAAACATCCCAGCTCCGGTTGATGTTCATGGTCATTTGTTACCCGATGCTCTGGGTGAACACAAAAAGAGGGGACAAAATCCCGCCCCACGGCCCCAAAAATACTACAGAGGCTATGACAATATAGCAGACTCCGATGGGCCACTTGTCTTGCCTCCTCTACCACCACGCCACACCTTTGTGGTAACTAGTAGCCTGATGCAAATGCTCACTGCCAGAGGTTTATTTTCAGGGCTACCTTCTGAGGATCCACATGCCCATATAGCTAAGATTAGGGCAGTGTGTAAAAGCTGTGTAGGGAGGCCTGACTTGGACTTGGATGTAATAAGGCTAAGAGTGTTTCCTCTCTCACTGACGGGAGAGGCTGCTATATGGTTCACTGAGGTCCCTTACAATTCAATTTTCACTTGGAACCAACTAAGGAACGTTTTCTTAGCACGCTACTACTCGGTCTCCAAGAAACTAAACCACAAAGACAGAGTGAACAACTTTGTGGCACTACCAGGAGAGTCAGTTAGTAGTTCTTGGGATAGATTCACCTCGTTCTTGAGAAGCGTCCCAAACCACTGTATAGATGATGAGTCACTGAAGGAATACTTCTATCGGGGACAAGATGATAATAATAAAGCGGTGTTGGACACTATAACAGGTGGATCTTATGGGGAGTGTCCTTATGCTGAGATTGCTGAAAAATTATAGAAAATCTCCCGGAACAATAAATCTTGGAGTACTAGATAGTCAGATACTGGGAGAAATACCTTCGCAGTGCAGTCCACTCACAAACCAGCCACAGATGAGATTCGTGAATAAATGGCTCAGATGAGAACTGAGCTTGGGTTGGAACTAAAACATATCACTGGGGGTGCAGAAAAGATAAATGCAGTTAACTACTTGTCTAAACCACCACCATCTAATGATGAATACTATTATGCGGAGGATTCCTATGCAGTAAATGAGCAGACGGGGGGTTTCCGACCGAGTTCCCAAGGCTCTAATCAGGAGAATTAACGCCAAGATAAGGGGAACCAAGGTCGGAACTATGGTAACTATAACAGTGAGGGTCATTATGTCCGAGACGGAAACTACAACCGCGACAATAACTTCAACATGGGTAACTACGGTAACAGAAATGATAGGAATGGGCCCTAGTACCTCCTCAATATCGTGATGTTACTCCTAGGGATGGTGGAGATAGTATGGCGCGAGTTGAGGATATGTTGCACAAAATGATGAGGAGGTTCGATGCTAGTGATGAGCACATTAAAGAGTTAAGGAGTGATTTAGCGGGTATTGAGCAAAAAGTTGATACACATGCAATATCAATTAAGCAGATCGAGTTGCAAATGGCCCAATTATCTGCGACTGTGAACACACGGCAACCGGGCACTCTTCCTAGAAACACTGTCCAAAATCCGCAAAATGATGCACACTGTATGGAAATCACTACTCGGGGTGGTAAGCAAACCATTGACCCACCTATGCCGTTTAATGAGGAAAATGTGAGAAAGTATAATGATAAGGTGGTAGAGGGTAGTGGTGAAGCAGAAGATAACACTGGAAAAGATGCAGAAGTCCCTATATAGGTAATTCCCATGCCTAGACCACCACCCCCTTTCCTCAGAGATCAGTGAAAAAGACCGAGGATGGTAAATATCGGCGTTTTATAACAATGTTGAAGTAGCTTTCTATCAATGTCCCTTTGGTAGAAGCTCTAGAACAAATGCCCGGTTATGCCAAGTTTATGAAAGATCTGGTTACAAAGAAAAGATCGGTCAGTTTCGAGGATGATGATGGAATGCAGCATAGTAGCGCTATTTCTACAAGATCTCTCGCACAAAAGAAAGAAGATCCGGGTGCGTTCACTATTCCTTGTACAGTCGGGTCATTACATTTTGCGAAAGAATTGTGTGATCTGGGGCTAGCATAAATCTCATGCCCCTCTCGATTTACAAGAAGTTGGGTTTTGCTGACCCAAAGCCCACTGCAATGCGGCTACTGATGGCTGATCGAACAGTGAAAAGGCCTGTAGGGATACTCCACGATGTGCTAGTAAAAGTGGAGTCGTTCATATTTCTGGCAGATTTTGTTATTTTTTATTGTGAAGTCGATTTTGAAGTGCCTATTATTCTTGGGAGGCCATTCCTTGCTACGGGTAGAGCCTTAGTTGATATGGAAAAGGGGCAGATGAAATTCCGGTTGAACAATGAAGAAGCGACCTTCAACATTTGTAGGTCCATAAGGCAAAGTGGTGAGCTCCAATCGGTATATGCTATATCCCAAAAAGAAAAGATGAGGAAGGATAATGACCTGAAAAGTGAAAAATGAGATTTTATTGTTGGGGATTTGGTGCTTTTAGACAGTTCAAGGTTGCATTGGCTTCCGGGCAAGCTCAATTCCCAACGGACTGGACCTTACTTGATTATCCAAGTATTCCCTCATGGAGCAGTTGAGTTAAAAACCAAGGAGGGAGTGCGGTTTTAGGTGAATAGAGAACGAATAAAACTCTATTTTGGGCATACTGCACCGGTTAATGAAGTGATAGAGGCATACCATCTTGATGAAGGCTGAGTAATCAAGTGTCCTCAATCGTGTCGCGATGTTAAATCAGGCGCTTATTGGGAGGCAACCCAATAATTATAGTTTTTTTTCATTTTAGTAATGGTAGCATTTTCTACTAATGAGTTTTAAATTTGCAGGCACATCACCAAGAAATTCTGTAGAATGCAGCAGTCACTGACGGATACATCGACGGACCTTTGTGCCTGTGACGGACCGTCGCATGAAGCTGTCATGCCAGGTACGTCTTTCTATTATTTTCAAACTAGGGCACACGCGACGGAACCAATGAAGTACCGTCACAACTGAGACGGACCATCATCGGGGAATCGTCCCGTCATTAATGAGGTGTACCCGACCCGACCGGGATGGGGTTTTTTAAAAATTCAACATTTAAAACCCCCACCACTTTATTTCACCCCATTCTTTCACTCTTTCTTCCATTTCCCTCCCTTTTCAACTTCCATAGATCATAACCCCTCTCCCTTACAACCGATCATTTTCCCCAAATTCTTCAAATTCCTAAAATTCATCATCTACTAGTCGGAGCTGCTGTTGCGGGTCTCTACTTGATCACCAAGTACCTTTCTCTCTTGTTTTTTCTCAAATTCTCAGGTATGTGTCTCTAATTTCTACTCATTTATATTGCATTTTTGTTTATGAATTAGTATTAGCCTAGTTCTTCATGATAGGTTCATTCTTTAATAAAATTCTGTCTGACCTAGGTTGAAAATTCTCGAAATTTCCGTGTTAAAACTGTAGAAATAGGTGCTTTAGCATTGCTAGTTTACTAGGTATTTGGGTTAGAAAAATGTAGTTTAAAACACTACCAATTCGATTTGGGTCATATGGGATGAATGGGGCATCCCCAGTTCTGTCACTGAGTTAAAGAACGAGACCCCGATAATGGACCATCCGACCTACTACGGACCGTCATTGGGTCCGTTCCAACAGCCCTAACACCCCACTGTCCAATTTTCTCCAAGTGTCCACCAACGGCCACATGCGACGGACCGTCGTTCCCACGACCGTCCGTCCTGCACAACCGTTCTGGTTGTAGGAGATCCTATTCCTAAGGGTCTCTCACTTTTTCCAAGTGTCCTCCAACGGACACATGCGACGAACCGTCATTCCCACGACGGTCCGTCCTGCACAACCATTCTGGTTGTCGGAGATCCTGTTCTTAAGGGTCTCTAACTTTTTCCAAGTGTCCTCCAACGGTCATCTACGAAGGACCGTCATACTTATGATGGTCCGTCCTGCATAACCGTTATGACGGTCGGAGACCCCTCTCTTAAGGGTCTCCATACTTTTTCTTACTGTCCTCCTAAAGACAACTATGACAGACCGTCGTACCCTCGACGGTCCTTCCTGAATGACCATTATGATGGTCAGAGACCCCTCTCCTAAGGGTCTCCATATTTTTTTCAAGTGTCCTATGACGGACACCTACGATGGGCCGTCGTACCTGTGACGGTCCGTCCTGCATATACCGTCATACTTGTCAGAGACTCTCCTTCAGGGTTCTCCACATAAACAAAGTCTAATTAAGACACGACGGACCCCATGACGGTCAGTCATACTCACAACGAGCCGTCACCTAGTCTGTCGTGTTTCACTGTTACTATAGAAATGTCATTACATCTTAAATCTTTTATTTATTTTGTGTGGTTTTGCTAGTCTTGTCTGCTCTTTTCAGTACTAATACTGATTCTTTATAGGTACTATCTATTATGGAACCAAAACAAGACCGAGTCTACGCACGTGGGCGATCAAAGTCTGTCGCCCCGTCTACCCACCTGGTCATTGGCGCTGATGATGAGCGTGACCCCGAGTACGTGCCCCTAGGCACTTCCACCCCATCCCGAGCTGCACGTGCTGCCAGAGCCACACCCAAAAAGGTGACATCCGGCGTAGTCACTGCCTCCCAGTCTGATGAGGAGGGCACACTGACCGACACACCTTCTGGATCAGCTACTAATGAAGAAGGAGCGTCTGGATCCTTAGAAGTTTCGTGGTTGGAGAAAGCCTCCGGATCTGCTGAGGTTGCCGCACCCGCCACCGTTGCAGGGTCTGCCTCGTCTGATGAGGCTGACAGTTCGGAATCCACACCCGGTTCACCAGCTCGTGCTCTCACCCTGGTTACCGACCAGCCCAACCGGTGGTGTGTCGACGGGCAGTATCAAGTCTATTCCGATGCAAAGTACCTGAATGAAAAAGGAGTCATGACTCGGACACTAACATTGGAGCGGTGGGTCCTTACAGGAAGTCTCCCGACAATGCCCGAGATCCACAATCTCTTCACCTGACATCGACTGGAGTGGACAGCACGTCCGTTGGGACATTATAGTGAAGAGTTGGTCCGAGAGTTCTAAGCCTCCTTACTTAGAGACTCTCCAATCACTGATTGATAGGTGGGCTGCCCCCGCCAAACAGGCCCCACTGGAGCAGGTCCGAGTACGTGGCGTTCAGGTTGATATCTCCCTGCCTGCCATCCGTCGGTTTCTATGTGTTGAGAAAGTTGATGCTTATCGGACCCCTCTCGGTGCCGAGTTTCACTACCGATGACAGATTGTCAAAGATGGCTAATTTCTGCGTGAGCCATCGGTGAGAGAGACCACCAAGAAGTGGATGGCCCTGCACTTGTCCATTGATGGAGAGGGTGTTGACTGGGTGACCGAGCCGAAGGGAGCTATCAAGAAGGCTAACCTAACCTTCACGGCGATGTTTTTGTGGTTGATTGTCCGCCACTGCCTTTCCCCCAAAGCCGCTGATAATATAGTCACATGGGATTGAGTAATACTGATGGCGGCAATGATAGACTGGTTTGAGGTGGATTTTGTGTGGCTTCTACAGGAGGTCATGCACGACAGGGCTTTTAAGGTCACAACTACTTACCTTTCCCGTGCATGATATTTTCTCTATGCAGGTCCGCAGGTGTGCCTATATGGCACGTTGATCAGCTCATAACCCAGCTGGGCACTGTTGATATAGGCTTCATAAGTGATGAGGCCAATGAGTTGGCTCCATGCAGAGGGCCCCGTCCAGAGTTGCCTCCACTTGGTGACAGTCTGGCTGATATAGTAGCACAGGCCCGCACGGCTACGCAGGCGGCTTCCAATGACACTACCCCGGTCGAGTCTATCCCGGGTAGTAGCACTGCCCCGAGTTCCTCTCGCTCAGCCCCTTTACCTGCTCTGGTCCCGCTTGATAGGGTCCAGAAATTAGAGGCAAAAATGGCTACACTTCTGCATCATATCCTGCGTTAGATGTAGAGGTCTATTGCTGAGGAAGAAGAGCACTTAGAGTGGAGAATGGTCCAGCACACAGAGCGGAAGATCGCTGAGGTTCATCAGCACTTGGACGCTTTTGAGTTGCGGGTGCTAGCCCGTCTAGCCCCTTTGGTGGATGTGTCGACCCTTCAGGCTGCGGTCGACAGTCTTCGCGCAGATATTTATATGATCTTAGAGGCTAGGGTGCCTGAGTCTGAGTTCCCTTCTACAGAGCCTACTGAAGACATAGTGATGGCGGCCCTATTCTTCACATCAGAGATTCCACCACCTCCCCCTCAAGAGCATGCCAGAGGTGTAGGGGTCGAGAGGAGGATGAGGCGCGAGCACAGAAGAAGGAGTGTCGTGAGATGGAGGCTGTGAGGAGAGCCTCGCTTGCTGATGAGGAGGCGCGTCAGTCGAGAGTAGTAGAGTTAGCTGTTGGGGCGTCTAGCTCCAGAAATTTAGAGATAGCGGGTGGCACTGCTGATAGTATTGTTGATGCTGAGGACACTACTGAGGGTGTCCAGATTACAAAGGTAGTGGGTTCTGGGGAAACGGACCCACCAACTTGCTGATCGTCGGCGCTTTGCGCCCCAGGTTTGCTTCACCTAGCACTCTTGTATGTCAATCTTTTTTTATGCATTGGGGACAATTGCATGTCTTTTTGTTGGGGGTGGGGTAAATGGAAAGTGAGAGCTAGGGTGAAGTCTGAGTAGCCCAATTCACTATCCTCTTTTTGGGTTTTCTTGCCTGTGTTCTTTTTCCCCAAGAGACTGATTACTTTTTTTGTTGAACCGACATGTCTATATCTTGTGTACATAGTTTAATTCTTAAGCTTGATGGCTAAAATGATATCCTGATAAAATGGAAAATGATGCATGACTAGGCATAGTAATTGATAAATGTGTGGCTCTAAGCACGACATAGAGGTACACCACTGCATGACCCTAAGTGTAAAAGTCGAACTAGGTGTCTAATAATCTGGTAGAGTAATGAGATGTTAAGTGAGTGTGAGGAAGATTTGGATACTCCACTATTTGTACTAGCTAGAACTTGCCTGGTTAGTCCTACTAAAAGTAAGTTGTAATAGACAATTAGGAAAGGATCATAGGCCCTTATTCAATATAGCCCATTTTTAGCCTAAATAAAAGAAAACCAAATGAAATTAATCCTTCTTTGATCCAAATGATTTGAGCTTAAACTAGACCTTTCTTTTTCACCCTAACTGATCTTTTCTGAGAATAATGTGTTGGCCCTAGTCCCTCCTTGGACATGTGCACCTCAGCTTATGCCAAAAGCATAAGTGGAGGGTGGCTAATGCAGTAAACAACCCTTTTTATGGCCCTGACCCAACTTTGGGTATTGTGTACTTTGACTCATGGCAAAGCCATGAGTTGAGGGTGGCTATTATGAGGAATACTCTGGAAAGTGGGGTTGAAAGAATAAAGAGAGAGAAAGAACAAAAGTAAAGTGACTCAAGAATTAGTTGAAAGAATAGTAATGAAATAAAAAAAATAAAAAATAAAAAAAATAAAATAAAATGTACAAGAAATACAAGCAAGAAAAGAAGAGAGTCACTTACACAAATGAAGAAAGAAGGGAAAATAGCAAGGTGAAAGAATATGAGAAAAAGGGCAAACAAAATGATAAGAAATGGTATGTTTAGCCGATATGTCAAGGAGGGCAAAAAGTAACTAAAGTATACCTAGAATACCCTACCTGACCCTGAGCCTATGTTACAAGCTATGAAAGTCCTATCGTGATCCTAAGAGTTGTATAGTGAACTTAAAGTAGTGAAAATAAGGGCAAGCTTACGGCAATATGTATGAATGAGTGTGAATTTGTTCTGAGAGTGAGTGTTGAAAAGTAATCCTTATACTCAAATTGGAATAAATGTGTGAAAAATGAGGATTTTATTTTGAAGTGAGGACACTAGTTGCAATACCGGAAATATTAGCACTTCGGTGAGAAATTGAAGAGGATAGGTGTTAGTGCATGGTGAGTCTGTGTCATGGTCTGATGCCACATAATTCAAGCGTAATAGTGATAGCATGCATAAATATGATGAGATTGATAAGGATTGATAGCCAAATGATTGCGAAAGATAAAACATGGATACTATTGTACAATGATTTTGTATTGAGTCATAGTGCGTCGCTTGAAGACAAACAACGAATTTAAGTTGAGGGTGTTGACATACCGTGGTTTCACGGTATTATTAATACTTTTTCCTTGAGTTTAGTGTGTCCAAAAGCCTTTTTGTGCTAATTTTTATGTAAGTTTCTCTTTATTTGCAGGAAATCTGTCTAAAAGAGGAATGCGGAGGTTTTTGAGCGAGAATTATAGAAAAGTACCAACTACGGAGCTTGTGACAGTTCGTCGTGCCCGTGACGGTCCGTAGGTGGCATCGTAGTGCAGCTGATAAAGGAAGATGGGGAAGTCTTACCATGTGTGGGGTTACGGAGTGCGTGACGGACCGTCGTAGCCATGACGGCCCGTCCTGCTGGTTCGTCATGAAGTTCAAAATAAGTAGTCCCAGTACCCAAATTCCAAGAGTTCAAGTGTTTTGGAACGGATACCCTCAACGGACCGTTGTGCCTGTGACGATCCGTCATACCTGCCGTCGAGGGTAATGGAGAGAGCAGCAGAATAAATTACAGAAGTATGGGAAGATGGAGTCCATTGCGGTCCGTTGTGACCACGACGATCCGTCGCGAGGTCCGTCGACCCAGCCGTGTTGACAGATTTCAAGCTAATAGAGTCCTTATTTAATTAGGTTTTTAATCTTTATAAATAGTTCGAAAAACCTCGTTTTTGAGGTTAGACCCTTGATCATTGTTAGACTTTTGATTGTTTTTATACCCTTTGTGAGACTCTTGGATATTTTGAGTCTTATATCATATATTTGAATATTGTGATTATGACTATGGGTAACTAAACTCCATAACTAGGGTTGTGGGAACCACAGGCGAATAATGAGGTAAAAACTAAATAAAGTAACAATTCTAGAATAGTGTCTTGCATGTATTGATAATTCTTTCTCTTAGAAGTATTTTTAATGGATGGCCAACGTTAGAACTCGCCTTGATGCTACTTGCCGGACCAAGGAGGTAGATAATAGGAAAAAGAATTATCAACATAGATTTAGTATATACTATCTCATAGGCTAGTATTGATTGGTACGAGGTAATAACTTAGTCAAATATCGAATATGATGCTTAATATTAGGTAAAGGTAAGGGTTAGTATAGCAACACACGTAGCCGGACCAAGGTGCGGAGTGAAATTTTCTAGATGCCGGACCAAGGATTTAGAAATACATAACTTATCACTTTGCATGCAAGATATTAGGAAAAAATTGTTATACTTAGAATTATCCAGTTAGGAACATGTGGGGAACACATAAACTCTAGTTACTTTTATTAATTGATTAAACTCCAACATTCGAAGCTGTTAAGTGTCTCCTTTAATTTTGCTAGTTATTTTCATTTATTCAGAAATAGAAAACCCCCCTTTTATCATTTTTGCTTTCCAAGGAAGTAATTGACTGAACAATAGTAATAAGAGATTGAAGTTAAGTCTAAAATATTTTCCTCGTGGGAACGATCCCAACCTCACTAGTTGGGTTATTTACTTGACACGACCGCTTTACTTCTTATTTGAGAAGTAAGTTTGACCGTATCAGTGAACCCTATCTTGCCTCCTTGGGAAGGAGCCATCCCTCATCTTCAATTTCACTCGGTACTAAGCAAGAGTACATTTTGAAACGTCTTTGATTAATAATTATAACTTAGTTTAGGTCATAGAGGTCTAACCCTTTGTACAATCATAGTCATTAGCTCAATAGGAATTGCATGAGAACATCCTTTTAATACAACCCTCATATGTGGGATTAGCACATTAACATCATTATATAATAGTAAGACACATAGATACGTCATAACCAACCTTATATTATTACATCTTAAGCATAATATCACAATGACATAATCAAGACATTTCAATTCAACATCATACCAACACCTACTTAGGCTAACACAAGACATGCTTCGATTGAACTACATCATCACTCGCAAGCCATCATAATTGAAGTAAAGGTTAGGATCATAAAGACTTACCCAATCTTCATAAAAAAGTATCATCATGATCTTACCATCAACCAACCAATCTCATCAAATAATAGGTGTAGTAACATCATTCAATAGTAATTAATACAATAACTAGATCAATAACATCATCACTGTCCCAATTAACTTCAATCCATAACCTAGGGTTACAGGAAATAGGGTTCATCATAAATTCTTCAAGAAATTGATTGAATACCAACAATACTTTACCCTAGGCAGTCCATATATGAATTAGAATAGATAAAACAAGTCTAATAATAGATACATTCATCAATTCCCATCAATTTATAAGCAAGATCCAAGATTTCGGAAATTTGGGGAAAAGGACTTGATCTACATGAAATATCACAAATTAACATCAATTAACCAACAATATACACGTAATTAGTCATAGGCAATCACAATTTATCATCAATTTGAAGTTTAGAAGAAAACCCATTAGAATAGGAAAACCCTTGGAAGTGGGTTATTTAGAAATCAACTTTGAAAGGACCTATTGGGGAAAGTAATCCAAGAGTGAATAACCCATACCTTAATGAATATTAATCCACAAAAATTCAGTGAAATCCTAGAGAAATTGACCTTCTTATTGAAGTTTTCTTCTTCCTTCAATGGAGGTTGAATAGAGAGAGAGAAAGTAGAGAGAGATGAGAGCTTTTGGATTTTGATTTGGGGATTTGATTTGCGTGACGGAATGTGAAGAAAAAGTAATTTAAAATCAATATATAGACCTCACATGAAATATCCAAAATACCCCTCACTTATGCTGACCCTTTAATGAAGTAAAACTTTAATTCAAATTTTCAGATTTTCATCGGGGAACAAGTTTGCAACGCGGAGTTGCTCCCGTATGATTTTCCAAATCAATATTCGACATAGTGGATTCCACGAACTTCGCGAGACATAGAATTGATTTTCTAACCAAGGTCACCCAAGTCCGCGACACAAACTTTTTTCTTCCCAGTGTAATTTGACTGCTGCTTTGGCAGCTTGCAAAGCCAAGTTTGGGGTCCATTCGTGGACCCCTAAGGCGACCCTTGGGGGTTCGGACCTTTACGTTTCCTCCCTATACACATGGTTTTACCTATTTAAAGTCATTTTAAAAGTTTTAAACTTCATACAACACCTCTAAACCTATCCGAAACCTAAGGATGTTTCACTAGTTAAATTAGACTAGCTTTCGGACGTCTTGAATGTTTCTTGATGCCTTACTCTAAAACTTCCTAAATGGTTTATACTCATTATTTTAGGCTTAGAAAAATTGTTTTAAGGTTTATTTAAACATGTAAGGCTCTAGCTTAGGGCATGGACTTTAAGAGTGTTACATTATTTCGCCCTTAGGAACATTTGTCCTCGAATGACACTCAAAATCTTTTGAAGGGAGAATATGACTCAATACTAGCAGCCCAACAAACAAAATGTATATTATGAGTCACAGTTCATAGGAGCACTTCACAACTCCATTCAACACATATCAACAACATTACACATAGCAACTCAACTCACCACATATAAGAGCTCAATATTTCATAATACATTATGAGGAACTACTTTATCAACATCAACATGAACTCAAAATGACATTAGAGAGTTACCATGCTATTCTTCCCAAGACAACATCAATAGACGAAAATATCAAGAATACAAAACATATATATTTTACGTAAGTGCAAGTTAACACAAAAAGCTCCTTTCATGGTAACTCATTTTGACGCAACCTTTATCAAAATATGCAGATTTTTGGAAAACAAGCAAAATTCAATTTATTCATAACTTTTATCATTAATAGGAACACTAACCTTACTTAGCAATGATATGAGGATAATGGGACATCATGTCAGCCTCGGCCTCCCATGTTGCTCCCTCAACTAGGTGATTCTTTCATAACACCTTTACGGAAGCCACCTCCTTGTTCCTCAATCTATTTTACTTGTCTATCAAGGATTTCAACTGGAACCTCCTCAGGAGGAAATGTTCTCTTCCACACCTAGAACGTCAATAGGATGTATGGACTCGGGATCACTAATGCAGTTCTTAAGCATGGATAGATGGAAAACAGGTAAAACTAAAGATAGCTCACTAGGTAATTTCAACTCATATGCAACCTTTCCAACCCTTTGCAAAATTTCATAGGGACCGACATAACAAGGAATCAATTAACCTTTCTTGCCAAATCTAACCACTCCTTTCATGGGTAAAAGTTTTAGATACACCTTATCCCCTTCTTCAAATTCTATGTCCCTACTCCATCGATCGGCATAAGACTTTTGCCGACTATTGGTGTTTCTAGTCGGATCCTTATTACATGATATTTCTCCAAAGCATTATAAATCAATTCAGGACCAAAGAGTAAAGACTCGCCCACTTCAAATAATCCAATTGGAGATCTACATCTCCTACAATACAAGGCTTCGAAAGGATCCATCGAATTAGATGAATGATAACTATTATTGTACGAAAATTTAACCAAAGTCAAATTTCTATCCCAGTTTCCCTTGAAATTAATGATGCAATATCTAAGCATATCCTGAAGGGTTTGAATAGTGCACTCCGCTTGACCATCTGTTTGGGGATTAGAAGTGGTGCTTAGCTTCACCTTGGTACCTAATCCTTTTTAGGACGACCTCCAAAACTAGATGTGAATTGTTCACCCCTATCCGATATGATGGAAATCGGAATACCATGGAGAGACACGGTATCATCTATGAAGATCACTGCATAATATTCCGCCGTGTAATATGGACTTTACGGGAATAAAACGGGTAGATTTTTGTCAACCTATCCACAACCACCCATATATAGTCATGTTGCTTTTGTATCCGTGGCAAACCTACCACGAAATCCATATTTATGTCTTCCCACTTCCATGTTGGATATTTGAATTCTTGGAGTAGACCACTAGGCTTTTGGTGCTCGACTTTCACTTGTTGGCTATTTAGACATTTTGCAACAAATTCTTTATGCTCCTTTTTAATCCTTCCCACCAAAACACTTCTCTAAAGTCATGATACATTTTTGTAAAACCCGGATAAATGGAGTAATGGGAACCACGAGCTTCCTCAAGAATTCAGTTTCTCAAGTCATGCACATTGGGCACATATAACCTTCCTTGATACCTCGAGACACCAACCTCCCTGAGGAGAATGACTCATTAAGCTTACGAAGAACATACTCCTTCAACTCAATCAATGGTTGATAAAGGTCTTGCTTAGACTTTACCTCAACCACCAAAGATGATTCGGAGTAGTGATGGACTGTAAAACCACCATTTGTAGAATCTTCCAATCTAACACCAAATGAGTCATCTTATGAACATATTTCACTAGGTATTTCTTGGCTTCTTCTACATGAAACACACTACCAATAGTCATACGACTTAGAGCATTCACAACCACATTGGCCTTGAAGGGATGGTCGAGAACAATCATGTCTTAATCCTAAAAAATTCCAACCACCTTCTTTGTTGGATATTTAACTCCTTTTGAGTAAAAATATATTGAAGACTCTTGTGATCGGTATACACACCAACATGAACCCCATACAAGTAATGCCTATATAATTTTCATGGAAAATACCACGGCCGCTAACTCAAGATCATGAGTCGGGTACTTCTTCTCAAGCATATTAAGTTGTCTAGAAGCATAAGCTACTACTTTCCCATGTTTCATAAGCACACACCCCAAGACAACTTGCTATGCATCACAATATACAACGAAGCCCTTGGTACCATCCTATAGAGTCAATATCGGAGCGGATGTAAGCCTATTTTACAAAATTTGGAAGCTTCTTTCACATGACTCCGATCTCTCAAATTTCACAGTGTTTTGGGTAAAGGTAATAAAGGGAGATGGAATGGATGCATAACCATCCACAAACCTCCTATAGTATCCACCTAGACCCAAGAAGATCCTTACGTTGGTTGGAGTCAGTGGTGTAGGACAATTACTAACCGCTTCAGTTTTCCTTAGATCAACCTCAACTCCCTCACTAGAGATGATATGACCAAGAAACGCCGCCGACCGCAACCAAAAGTTGCATTTGCTATACTGGGTAAATAATTAGTTTTCCTTAAGCACTTGCAACACCACTCTCAATTGATTCATGTCTTCACCCTAAATTTTCGAATGTACCGTGATGTCGTCAATAAAGACAATGACAAATGAATCTAGGTAACTTCAAAAAACCCTGTTCATGATATCCATAAAGGTCGCCTTGGTAGTGAGACCAAATGACATTAATAGAAACTCATAGTGACCATATCTAGTTCAAAATGCCATTTTTGGTATATCCTCCCCTCTTACCCTAAGTTTGTGATACCCTGACCTCAAGTCAATCTTAGAAAAGTACCTTTCCTCTTGGAGTTGATCAAACAAGTTGTTAATCCGAGGGAGAGGATACTTGTTCTTAATAGTGACTTTATTGAGTTGGGGATAATTAATGCACATTAAGGGGCCCAACCTTTTTCTTCGCAAACAATACCGGAGCACCCCATGGAGAAATACTAGGTCTAATGAATCCTTTATATAGTAAGTCTTTGAGTTGAGACTTCAACTCTTTCAATTCGGACAGATCCATCAGGTAAGGAGGAATGAAAATGGGATTTCTATAAGGTAATAAGTCGATGAAAAAATCAATTTCCCATTCCAGAGGATTACCGGGAAGATCATTAGGAAAGACCTTTCGAAATTCCATTACTATGGGGACCGACTCAATGGGAGGAATTTGGAGTCTAAATCATTGAATCATACAATGTGGTATAGACACACTTTAGAGATAATTTTACAAGCTTTTAAGCACGAAATGATACGTCTTTTAGGAATAAAATTTCCCCTCTTCCACTCTAAGACAGTTTCATTTGGAAATTTAAAATTTATTATTCTTGTTCCACAATCAATAGAGGCAAAACTATCATGCAACCAATCCATTCCAAAAATGACATCAAAATCTACCATATAAAGTTCTACTAATTTAACATGAGTAACTCTATTGGGCAAAATTATAAGACAATTTCTATATACACTCTTAACAATTACCGACTCACCAATCGGGGTAGACAACATAGAAGGTTCATTCAAGATATCAGGCAAAATATCAAACTCTCCATCTACCAAAGGAGTAAAAAATGACAAGGTAGCACCCAGATAAAGTAAAGCATATACATCAATAGTGAAAAATTTCAACATATCGGTCACCACATCGGGCGAAGTCTATTGCTTACCCCTAGAGCGGAGAGCGTAAAAGCGACTCTTGTTCAGAGCATCAACATTAGAACCACTTGCTTGATCTTGACCACTACTATTGTCTTGAACCTTCAAATTTGGGCGATCCCTCACCTTGTGGCAAGTCTTGCTGCAACTAAAGAAATTGTCCGTCCCAATGAGGCAATCACCATAATGCTTCTCGCCACACTTTACACAAGTTGACTTCTTGTTTGGTGACATAGTTTCCCTTCCCATTTGAGGATTAGGTTAGGCACCCTCTCATCACGAGCCTTAGGGAATTTAGAAGGAACTTGATTAGAAAATCTCGTTTTGAACCTAGGCTTGTCTTAACCCTTGTCTCTTCCACTTGTTGAGCATGAACCATGCGACGAGAAATATATATGTTATCATGTAGAATAGATGAATGATATTCTTCTTTGAAGTCATTGGACATCAGAAAGAGGCTCATCTCATCCCTAGGGTCGGAAACCAAAAAAGGTGCATACTTTGACAACTTAGTAAATTACAAAGAGTAGTTAATCACACTCATACCTCCTTGACGAAGGTTGATGAATTCTTCCACTTTATCTTACCTCATTTCTGTAGGAAAGAACCTTTAAAGAAAAGCATTCTTGATAGTCTCCCATGTCACTGGATCACACCTCAACGGCCTATTGTCTCTCCAGTGGATGTACCATGTTTTGGCGACGTCCTTGAGTTCACTAGTAGTATGCCTTATGTTGGTTTCCTCTAGGTACCACCTCCCGATTATCTTGGGACGTCATGTCTTGATATTGAGTAGTAATTTCTTGGGCCATTTGTAGAAAGTCTGCCCTTATGTCCCCTCTGACAAGGCTGGAGTATTGACCGGATCTTGATCATCATTAGCAACTTCTTCAAGAGGAGGATCTTGATTGCCATGGGGAGGAACTCCAGCTTGAGAAATATGTTAATCAAGTCTTTCTGTGGTTTCCCCTCGAGTATTTGTTATTTGTACCTATAACCACAATACAAGGTTTAGGTGAAAGCACACATAAAGTAGACTCCAGAGACACAACATTGTATTTTCAAGAAAATGAGAATTTCCTAAGAATCATGTAGCTTCTCACTCATAAGTGTGACATGCTTCAAAATTATGAATAAGAAGCTACATAGACATGGTTTAATGAGACATCAATCCTAAAGTTATTCAACCTCATGCTCTGATACTAAATTTTTCACATCCGAGAAGTACCCCCTAGAAGTAATCGGTGTCATCATCCTCGAAAAAGACTAATAAAAACCTCTTAGCCTACGTCATTATATTTCATTGATTAAATTAGCGGAAAATTCATAACTTTTTAATTACTTCCGCAATGAGGTTTACTAAGAATTCTCACTTACACATTGTAACGACACGCAAGTACCCCCTAGAAGTTAGAGAGAACCCTTGGGTCGTCACAAAGCGTACTTGACCCTTTGGGGTCTTGTAAAAGCTCTTTAACTATCATTCATTGCATAAGACATGAAAAGTAGTGCGAATTAAAAAATTTCACGACATTTAATTTAAAAAATAATTCGTTCAAAAATACTAAGAAAATCTCATCGTCACAAGCCAAACGTAAAGAAATTACATAATATCTTAGGGACACGGCCCTTTACATTTGAAAGAAAAACATAATAAGTCTTTAAATAAATAAACCAAGAAATTAGGACTATTCCCTCGGATATATGAGGATATTCTGTCTTTAGAGAGTAGATTCCCAAGCTTCGTCTTCATATCTTCACAACCCTTCAACTTATATTTATTAAATATATAAAAGTATGGGGTTAGTACAAATAATCTACTATGTATGGCATATGCAAAAAATATGCAAAAAGTGACATTTTAGTAAAAAGACATTCTCATGCCAATTAAGTAAAACATTTAAGAATATAGAGGTAAAACAACATAAGAATCATCATTTAGCACTTAGAGAAGGATTTCCATAATTTTTAACAAAGGAACCATTTTGCAATGAAGTATCCAAAATGTTACAGTAAATTCATTTTAGCATTACATTGAATCTCTCATTCCCAAAATCGTGTACTCGCAAACCCAAGCCTAGAGGAAGTGAACTCATTTCTATAGAAGTTTCCCTAGATAAGGTTATACATGAAGGAAACACAAATACACCTCCTTCAATACAAACCTAAGTGATCCCCAAGACTACTCCTTCTAGGCTTACTCACCTCGGGAGAAGAAGCCCCCATTAAATGACAAGACATTAGAAGAGAACTCAACAACACACCGAGACTTTCCTTTTGGAATGCCTACTTAGTGCAATGAGTCGATGGCATCCCTTTCCACAACTTACTCTAAGTAATGCACTCTTTTAGAAGACTAAGCTCATTCAATTCAATAAGACTTACCAAGACTCCCCTTTCGGAATGTCTACCTAGTGAAATGGATAGAAGCGTCCCATTCCACTACCTACCCTAAGTAGTAAACTCTTTTATAAGACTTAGTACTTTCTGTACTTTTGTAGGGGTTAACTTAACCGACATAGAACATGAGAGATAGACATGGAGTCCCGATACTTCTCTTATCGGAGAAGGGTCTGCCCACTTGCCTAGTGAGGTCTTTTCTTTTAGCTTTTACATGGCTTTCCCAATAGCTAACCCTATGCGGGCGCAAAACTAAGGGATAAGGAGATTTCGACTAAGTAACTCACGAGGAGTACACATCTCAAGAGGTACATTGAAATACAACATCTCAACAGATTAAGTGTAATCACCTCTTCTTTATATCCTCTCGGTGCTAGGCATAACTACTCATGGATTCTCAACATATTATACTATAGGTTAAGGATAACTAGTGAACACCACATCTCAACTCACGAAGGGCATTCATCCTCCGACCTTTCTTAGAAATCTCTTAGGATTTAGTGAGATTGCTACTAAACACTTAATCTATACTCACGAAGAGTGTTCACCCCAAAACTCCCCTTTTCGACTTAACTTAGCTTCATTCATATATTCAAGTGTGTGTGTATACATGTGAACACACCTTGAACATAAGCATAATTTCATTTACATTCAATTCTATACATGCATAGACCTTTATTCATCATATTACACACTTTAGCATGCTCAACATATACATTTCATTTAGGAATAATCTAAGCAAAACATGCAATTCAACTTTCATAATACACATTACAAGAACCATCTTCAATATCACTTCATTTCACACATAATACCTTCAAAGCCATATTAACAATACATACGAAATAATCCAAATACATCAAGTAGACACCGCCGCCAAGAAGTTGGACGATACCACTTAAGAGCATTTCATAATAAGAGTTATACAATACAACCAACTCACTATTTAACAAAGCTTTCAACACCTATAATAAATTCTTTGATAATTAATAGTAATAAGGCCCTTAGTGCAGTAGCTAAACCATAATAACATTATAAGGAAACTAAAGCTCAAACACTACACTATCATGTTCATTTAATCCTTTTCTTAAGCTAAAAGTTAGAAATATTCATAAGCATGAGTTCATTAGGATTTTGACATTAAAATCATCAATTAATACTAGAATAAACATTTTTGAATCATTAAAACCATTTTACATGAATAATAACTAGAAGAAGATAGAGTTTGAAAACCCTTATTTGAAAATATTTTAGAAATGACTCCTTGAATGGAAGATGGTTCAAGTATGACTACCATATATCAATGAGAAGGAAACCCACTTATTTTTATGAAGAAAAAGTTCAACCAGCTCTTCTACTCTTCCTCAAGTAATGGAGTTTTAGAGAGAGTTTGACTTTAGAGAGAGAGAGTTTGAATATTTTAAGTGAGGGATCTTTTCTAGGTATTGGAGTTAAATCTAACCTAATATAACTTAAAAACCCTAAAAATATTATCCTAGGGTCATAAAATACTAGGGGTGAATTTACCAAACACCAAAAGCCAAAACAGTGCATATGACAGCTTTTGCAGGAGCCCATCGACTGAACGACGGCCCGTGCATCATGGGCGCCGTTTGGGTCTTCAGATGGAAAGTAGAGGGTTTATATCCCACAATAAGTCTTGACCTATGACCCTAGACGACGGGCGATCGTCTTGACTAAAGCCAGTAGGCTGCTAGGGCATCGATTGCCAGTCTATGTAGCTTTGTTGCTAGGTCTTGGGTCCTTTTTCTAGGGCCCCTCGTGGATCCTAGGTGGGGTCGTAACCGGACATTAAACCCCTAAAAATAGTATTCTGGGTCTCAGGAACATGTCACACTAATTTCAACTAAAACGAACACGTAAAACACACTAAAACACATGAGAACACACAAGCACTTTCTAAGGCTCACCTTGCAAACGTCATGAACGTTCTTGGACTTTTGACAACCAAACTTAACTAAACTTCACACACAACCAAAGTAAATATTTATGACCCATTTTGACACAAAATTAACTCAAGAAACATTCACTAAGCTCTAGTTCACATTAGTTCGTTTTAGTGTGTTACATTCTCCCCCACTTGGAATAACATTCTTCCTTGAATGACATTAAAACTTTAAGACCATAAAGGACTAAATTAGTAACACATAACACATTAAAATCATGATATAACATTCATATTAAAGGAAACAACTAAGAAGGAGAAAATTACACATTTTCAACACTTTGCAACACAGGAAACTTTGAGACAACCTTCATATTTCAAAATTCACCCTTATTCTTCATTTATGGAGGAACTACCTTCTACAACATTAAACATGCTCATATAAAACACTTTTACACACATCGAAACTACAATTCAAGACAAAGCAATTTTTTTTTCAAAAATGAGAAACTTTACAGTGAACATTCATTGTAATACTGTGAAAAAAGCTAGAATTTCTAAAAACCCATTCCTTAAGCAATTCATCAAGAAGGCATGATCATGTGAACTATAAAACCTTATAAAATCATTTTATAACATCAACACAACAACCATAAAGGGTTAATACTTACTGGGACTATCAACTCCGAATTAGTATCCTTCCGAGCTCCTATCCCATAGGGAGGATTTTTCTTTAGAGCATTGGGATCTAGACCACTTTGAGGAGCTGGATTAACCTCTTTCCCTCTTTATTTGACGTTAGGGAAGTCCCTCATCTTGTGTCCCTTACTATCACATGCAAAACAACCATCCATTCCGGCAAGACACTTACCCAAATGTTTCT
Organism: Solanum pennellii; assembly: GCF_001406875.1. Classification (NCBI taxonomy): domain Eukaryota; kingdom Viridiplantae; phylum Streptophyta; class Magnoliopsida; order Solanales; family Solanaceae; genus Solanum; species Solanum pennellii. Next base: position 53,089,211 of record NC_028637.1, read on the forward strand.
TTCACAAGAAGCACACCTAGTCCTCTCGAAAGTATGGCAACCACCTTTGGAATGTTGGTTTGGAGCCCTATCCTTGTTCCCCATAATAGAATCTTGGTGAAAGAACCTCTTCTTCAATTTTTGGTGACTAGAATCATCCGACATAGGTCTCTTACCCTCTTGCCTTATATCCCTAATTTTGCACTCCTTAATTTATTGAGCATACACCATGAGCCTAGAAATATCCATGTCACTGAGAAGCATTGCCGTACGACACACTTTCTCCACCAAGCTAGACACTCCCATCACAAGTTTGTTCATCCTAGCCATAGGGTTGGCTAGCATGCTTGGGGCATATTTAGAGAGTTGGGTGAATTTGAAAGAGTACTCATATATACTCATTCCCCCTTGAAAAAGGTTTATGAGTTCAACCATTTTCTTCTCCCTAAACTCTAGGGGAAAGAACCTATCTAGGAAATCCTCTTTGAACACCTCCTAATCAATCGGACGATCTCTCAAGGGTCTCTCATCCCTCCATTGCTCAAAACCCACTTGATCCACATCCTTAAGTTTTTAAGCGGCTAACTCCACTTTTTCCCTAGGGGTCACTCCCATACCATTCACCACTTTTAACACCTTATATATGAATACTTGTTTATCTTCATTCACCTTAGTGCCAGGGGAAGTAGGTGGGTTCATCCTCATGAAATCACAAATTCTAGATGCAGGAGTACTAGCATTAGATTGAGTCTATCTCCTTAGTTATCTAATGCAAAAAAGTGATTATTGACGACATGATCTTGAGCCGTTATGAGTTGGGTCAAATTCATTAGGGCATCCCTCAACTCCGCGTTAGTCATATCCCCTTCAACAAAAGAAGCTTGAGGCATAGGGGGCATTTGGGGCACTTGAGGCTCTTGAGGTTCCAGTGGAACTTGAGGTTCTTGAAGGGAAATATCCTCATTCTCTCCCTATAGGCCAAAAATAGGAACATGGTCAACACGGGGATGGATCCCATGGATGTGTCGCGACTCACACCAATAATTAAGACTCTACTAGCCGTGGCTTGTGAGAGTTTAGACCCTAATCTATTTCCCATAAACTTATGCTCTGATAAATAGTCTATAACGACCTGCAAGTACATCCTAGAAGTTAGGGAGAACCCTTGGATTTTCACTAGGCGTACTTCTCCCTTTGGGTTCTTGTACAAGCCCTTTAACTGTCATTCAATGCATAAGACATGAAAAGTAGTGTTGAATTAAAACTTTTCATGACATTTAATTTAAAAAGGAATAATTCCATAAATACTAAGAAAATATCATCGTCACAAGAATAGCTTAAAGAAACGACATAATATCTTCGGGACACGACCATTTACATTTGAAAAAATAACATAATAAGTCTTTATATAAAGAAACTAAGAAAATAGGACTACGCCCTCAGATATATGTGGACATACTTTGTTTAGATAGAGTAGATTCCCAAGCTTCATCTTCAAATCTTCAAAAGTGTCCAATCAATACTTATATGCAAAAACACATAATACAAATAATGTACTAAGTATGATATATGATAAAACATGAAAAAAGGACATTTTAGTAAAAACACATTTTCATGCAAATTAAGTAAAACATTCAAGAATATAGAGGTAAAACAATAGAAGAATCATCATATAATACTTAGAGTAGGATTTCCATGATTTTTATCAAAAGGAACCATTTTAGAGTGAAGTATCCCAAATTTTATATTGAATTAATTTTAGCATTACAGTGAATCTATCATTCCAAAAACAGTGAACTCCCAAGGTAAGACATGAAGGAAACGTACGTACACCTCCTTCAATACACAACTACGTGATCCCCAAGAGTACCCCTTCTAGGCTTAATCACCTCGGGAGAACAAGCCCCCACTCAATGACAAGTCATTAGAAGAACACTCAAAAATGCACCAAGACTTCCCTTTCGGAATGCCTATTTAGTGCAATGAGTAGATGGCTTCCCATTCCATAACCTACCCTAAGTAGTACACTCTTTTAGAAGACTTAGCTCATTCAACTCATATAAGACTCACCAAGACTCCCCTTTGGAATGCCTACTTAGTTCAATGAATAGATGGCATCTCATTCCACCACCAACCCTAAAGTATTACACTCTTTTAGCAGACTTAGTACTTTCAATTCATATAAGACTCACCAAGATTCCCCTTTCGGAATGACTACCTACTGAAATGGATAGATAGCGCCCCATTCCACTACCTACCCTAAGTAGTACACTCTTTTAGAAGACTTAGTACTTTAATTACTTTTGTCAAGGTTAGATTAAACGACATAGACCATGAGAGCTCGACATGGAATCCAGATACTTCCCTTATCGGAGAACGGTCCCCTTACTTGCCTAGAGTGACGTCTTGGTCCTCCCTTGATGTTTGACTTTAAAATGACTTCAAATCACCCAAGCACACTTTAAATCATTGTATTAACATGTTAACAACATTATAGGAAAAAGTGAGGCTCTATACACCCTAACTCACTTTGGGAGTCTTACAGTATCAACTCCGGATTAGTTCTCCTTCCTAGCTCCCATCCCATAGGGAGGATTCTTCATAGGAGCATTGGGATCTAGACAACCTTGAGGAGCTTCATTGACCTATTTCCATATTTATTTGATTTTAGGGAAGTACCTCATTTTGTGGCCCTTACTACAACTATAACATTCCAGAAAATGTACTTGTCTAGTGAAGGGTCTATAAGGTTTGAAGAATATGTATTGGGGTACATAGGTATCTAAATGCCCAATATTGAGTAATATAGGGCATGTTAGAGAATATTGGCTTAAGGTTGTTAGCAAATTTCTATGTATTAAGATATACTTTGATATTCAAATGCTCTAATCCAAGCTTGTTTAAGAATTGTACCTGCATTGAAGACCCTAAAATAAAATTTTTGACTTAATATTATACACATTAGGTACGAGGCATCCAAGTGTCAAATCTAGGTACAACGGAACATGATCATTTTGATCATGTAGATTAAGAAGTTCGCAAGGACATAGTGAGGGTCCTTAGATAAGAAATGAGCAGAAAAGTCATTTGCAAGAACATGTGCAAGAGACCAAGTGACCAAGCCCCTAACGAATATTGTTAGGGCGGTTAGGAGCAAGGCGTGTGTACTTATAAAGCATCGTGGGGCCTAGCTTCTAACCAATATTAGGCTCTATCTAACTTATCTAACTAGCTAACTAACCTATGACTAACTAAAATAAACTAATTAGTGTACCCAAAATCCTAAGACCTAACCGGGTGACACTAGTCGAGCAGATAACTAAAGAAACATCCTAGTAACTAACCTTGGATGCTCCAAAGGGGTTGGTTATGGTCCTAGTGACTTAGGGGTACTTTAGTAATTACCATAGGTAATTTAATTGATTAAATTAGAAACTTAATTAATTAATTAAAAATCCTAGTCAAACCCGAGACCCTAGAAAATTTTACTGAATTTTGCCAAGTCAGGAGGGGCATTTTGGTAATTAGCGAATTGATTTATTTAATTAAGTTATTTTGCCTAAGTTGGATTAGTCAATATTCATTTCCTAAGACTTGGACTCACTTTTAACTACGTAAGAAACTCACGACTAAAAAACAGTGAAGAAAACGTAAGGAAAATAGAAAATTTATCTCGGTTTCTTCTTAGGCGATTTCAATGCAACTCTTCAAGATTTTCTTACAAAGAATAGGGTGATCTTCGTAGATTCAATTCTACAGTAAGGTATGTGTTTTCTCTCTTGTATTTCTTTCCCTAAGTGTCTTTTCAAATGTTTTGGATTTAAGAAAAACTATAACTAGGGTTTCCCAATGACACTATCGAATGTTCATCTCCCTAGTTATCCCTATTTCCGATTCTAGTAGTATGTATAAGGCAAATCTCTAGCATGTTGTAGGTATGTGGCACTAACTGATCATTATGTGAGGTTTCTATGATTTGATAATGTCGAATGAGACCTATAGGTTAGATCTGTATGATTAATTCCTAATTGTGTTCAAAAAGATGATACTGTTATATGTCGTTTATTAAATTCATGTTGAAAGGAATGAAGGTTTCGATTACTGTTTGTGTTTTACAATAAATATGTTTGTAAGTGTTTGGAATGCAATGTTTCCATGAAGAAATAAGAATGAGAATCAAAGCTAGTTAATGAATCTTCATTGCCAAATCAACTTTATAGTTTGGACAAACAAAGCACTGAATTGTTCTTATGATCTAATCAAAAAAAATGTTAAAAGTTGGCTTGCTTTAGATGATAAGATTACTATAGTTATTACATCAATTTAAATGACTGTCTAGTGATAATATCATGACAAGTGTTTACTTAAAGTTTGGTTTATGCCAATATATTGGCTAGCAATATTATTTCCAAAAAAAATGATATAGAGTTGGCCAATTACTAAGCCATACCAATCTTATATAGCCAATGTAAATTATGATGTTTCTTGTGAAGCCAAATACATGTTAAAGATTGACTTGACAAGTTATAACTCAATGAATTCATAACATAGGGTATGCCAATGATTGGTACAAGTCCCAATATACCCAATCTAAATGAACTTGTGAACATAGTAGCACATTGAATAAATCCTTACAACTTTCATAAAGAATGGTACAAGACTACCAAATAATGTTGAACAAGATAAGGTTAGTACTGAAATAACGTAAAAGCTTATGAGTCATGAACTTGACATAGAATGAAGTGTTAAAGGAAGTGAGACAAGTCTCACTTGCACCTAAACAATTATGTTAAAGATACTAACATAAGAGAGTATTAGAAATCGTGAGACAAGACTCATTCACACCATAATGATAATATATGATCATGTTCACATTCATCCAGTATAAAAAGGTATTAGAATTCATCCATTGATCTAAGCATACCTCATACTATAAGCAAGATTCCATAATGTATGAGTCAACACTACAAGTTGGAAAGTATAAGAAATTGAGCCAAGCACCGATAGACTAGTAATGAGCTTGTGCAAGAACATGTAAGACTCATGAGATGAGACTACCACCAAGGTTGATAAGGGTCTCCAAATTCTCCTAGTCTTTGAACTATGTCGCCAGTATTGGTTACTAGCTAGTGGATCCACCTAAGAAAGCTACGAAGTATTCAGTTTCACTTTTGCCAGTGAACCACCTCTTTTCAGTATGGGGAAGACACTGGATTTCATGTTAGCTCACATGATCCATGTCGGTTAAATGCTACAAATTTCTTTAACAAAGTAAACCAGAAAGAACTATAGAAAGAATGAACTAAGAAAATGAGGGGTTTTCGAATAGGATGACCAAAGGATGAGGTTGGACTAAGTAATAATGTAAGTCATTCTTAGTCATTACACAGAAAGATCCCAATGAAAGTCTTAAAATAATACCGTAAGTCAAACTACCATGTTCAAAGTGAACATGAGCTAAAAATAGAAGAAATGTAAGTTCAAAGTGAACTAAGTAAGCAAAAGCATAAGTATATAAAATAATCAGTGTTTGATAAGAATGAAGTTTTAACAGTTATTTTCTTATGCCAATATAGGGAGAAAATGATCAAATAATGGGCATAAACAATAAATATATGCCCCAACCTCTTTATATTATGCAAATGATAGAATAATGGGCATAGCCAATAAAGATTTGCTTATAAAGACTTCATGCCTAATTTAATAAGAATGGAAATAATATCTTGTAAGAAATGTAGTCAAATCATTTCCTTAGTCTTTTGGATTACTTACTTAATTCATTGTTGGAATGGGACTACAATGAATCACCGCACTCGTAAGTAAAACATAGGATCAAAGGAGATCATTGAACTACACAACAAAAAGAAGAAGAGACTGAAAAATAAACTAAGTCTGGAGAGGAGCTCTCGACATAAGGGGGAGCAAAAATATTAATTTTTGCTGGAGTTGTTCTTAAATAATGTTCATGATTCCAAGGTCTTATGTTCATATAGAAAATGATTTGTGTGCTTTAAATGCATGAAAATATTCATACTCATAGCATGATTCATAAATAATGAATTAGGAAAGTAAAGTGACTTCACTTTTCAAAAATGGCATGTTGCTATAGGAAGAGCTTTCCTTGATCATGCATAGTCCATATGTGTTTATGTTCATACAACCATACTTAGTACAAGTGTGTACTAACCCATATACAATTACTAATTTTATAGGTGCAGGTCCTTGAAGAAAATTGAAGATCTGTTGAAGCAGTTTGGACTAGTACCTCCAGACTTTGGTAGGTCCTCTTGAGTTCGAGGATGCCTACGCTTTATATTCTAGATTTAGTAGATTAGACATAGCTAGTGGATGTTGTCCCTAGAATTTCCTTTCAAACCTTTGTTCAAGCTTCTATATTAAGGCCGGTTTGGCAACTATTAATGATATTATGATTTCTTCATTTCAATTATTCAATTTGCTATTTGATGGTTGTCTATTTTGAGCTATTAGTATATCACTCTTATGCGGAAATTATATGAAGTCTAAGTACACTTCAGTAAAGTTAAAAATTTTTAAATTTTTAGCTAAATTTTACTGTATGATTGTGATGAAAGATCGGAAGAGTTTGGAACCTATAAGAAGTTAACGACGCCAGTCTTATCTAGGGTCTAGAACCCGGGTGTGACAACTACATGCAAATCAACCATCCGTTACGGCAAGACACTTACCCAAGTGTTGATTTCCACAAGAATCACATGTAGTCCTAATAAAAGTATGGCCACCACCTTGGGAATGTCGGTTTGGATCCCTATCCTTGTTCCCCATGGAAGAATCTTGGTGAAAGAACCTCTACTTAGGATTTTGGTGACTAGAATCATCTGACTTAGGCCTCTTACCATCTTGCCTTATATCCCTAACTTTGGACTTACAATTTGCTGAGCATACACCATGATCCTAGAAATATCCGTGTCATTAAGAATCTTAGTCGTACGATACTCTTTCTCCACCTAGCTAGACACTCCCATCACAAATTTTTTCATCCTATCACTAGGTTTCGCTACCATGATTGGGGAATATTTAGAGAATTGGGTGAAATTGAGAGACTACGCTTGAAGACTCATTCTCCTTTGAAGAAGGTTCATGATTTCAACCATTTTCTTCTCCCTCCACTCTAGGGAAAAGAACCTATCTAGTAAATCCTCTTTGAACACCTCCCAATCAATCGAACCATCTATCAAGGGTCTCTTATTGTAAGATCCCGAATATAACTTACGTTAACTAGAGCGTAACATGGTTTCAAGGATGGTCTAATATCCTGAATTGGCCTATAATATGGTATTCAGGCAGTGTCTAAGAATTTAGGTGCATTGGAAGTCAAACGTCAAGGGATGACTAAGTCACCTATGTGTCTCATATGTGGTTTTGTGTATTTATGTGTTATTCATGAGGTTATAAGGTAATTATATGAGTTATTATGGTGTATATCGTATGAGTATAAAGTTTCGAGGAGTTTGGAGGTAAAACATCCAAGAACATCCATGACGTTTGAAAGTTTTGCCTTGAAATGACCTTGTGTGTCTAGGCATTTTTCTTCGAGTTTTACATGTTCGTTTTGGATGAAATTCATGTGAGGGGTCCTACACTCGTATACAATCATGTTTGAGTTGAAAAAATTCGGTCAAACATCCCCAAGGACTATCCAAGGGTTCTTGAGTAAGGACCCTTCAAGAGTGCCCAAGACTGTCCAAGACAGCCCATACAACAGAGGCAATCGACGCCCAGTGGGTCAGTCGATGCCACGTTGGTAGGGTCTCATTGTTTGTGACTTATTAATGGAAGAGGACTGACCAAAGACAAGCCTCTGTACCAGACCATGGACCAGCAGGATGGTTCGTTGGTCAAGGGACGGGCCGTCGATGGTCTGTGTCCCTGCGTGTAGTCAATGTTAAGTTGAGGGGTAAACTTGTAAACTCACCTCACATCCAAAAAAGGGTATTATAGGTTCCTTAAGGGTATTTTGGATATTTTAAATATGTTTATAAGCATAAAACACTTAGAATATAACATTCTTCAAAAATCAAAACCCAAAATCCCTTAGAAATTCTCTAGAACTCTATTGGACCCAAAACTCAAGGAAGGGCTTCGATAGGATAATTGAGTGGATATTCTTTATCAATTTGGAGAGTTGGATTCATTGATGTATGATTTTTGATCCGTGAAACTCTATTCATAAAGGGGCCCAACTTTTAAAGATGCTTTCTGAAGTTTTCAAAGATGAATTGTCTAATTTCATGATCCATATATGGGTTATTGCATTAATGGATTTTAATCATTGAATGTTGATTAAACTGTTATTAATTATATGATTTTAACTCAATTAACCTATGAAACCATGAATTTGATGAACATTAGTTTTTGACGATGTTATGGCTTAAGTAATGTTGATATAATGTTTGTGAATTCTAGTGTAGTTTTCTATGGTCTATTGATTGATGTAATAATTTTACTAAATTGATATCTAGGTTGTATTATATTGATGAATATGTAGTTAATTGACCTAGTTTCATTGAATATTGTTATAATTAAATTGAATTGTTGGTTATGGGCATGGGAAGGGCCTTATGATATCGAATTGGGTGATTTGACATTGGATTGATGTATTGAGGATGGAGTGGTGGTATTCCGCCATATTCCCTTTATTTTATGATTATTAGAATTAAATTATGTTGTGATTGGTATGGTCCACTTATGGTGGAGGTGTTATGTGCTTTACTTGCAATTGATGTGCCTTGTCTGCGTTATTTTAAGTAATATGATGATCATGGCCTTGTCGGCAACTGCATGAAGTATGATGAGATTATGTATCATAATAGCTACCTATATGTGAAGTAATGTGAAAGTATATGTATTTTTTTAATGATGTTATTTAGGTGATCATATTAGACTATTACTTTGTCTATGTGTGTATAGTGTTAGGGTTGATGTATGTTATTCCTACTTTACTATATGAGTTTATGATTGTCATATTTATGATGATATGGTAGTGTATAGTATGACTTGAAGATTATAAGAGTTATTTCGATGTGCTTCTAGAATGACATGTAATATGTATTAAAGTGAACTATGTGATGTCTTGTCTTGGTTGACTTCTGTCACTTACTTGATGCATGTATCAATGTGAATATGTGACATTAAATGATGTTAAGAGGGTCTTTTATGTGAAACTTTTAACTTAGTGGTAAGGTTATGAATGTTGAAGTCAAAAGCCGTGATGGTATCCTTCAAGTAAAGGAATGATAGAATAAAGGTTGATTGGCATGAATGGAGTCATATTAATCCTTAGGAAAGTCATGATGATCTTGTTGTCGCCATTGTGAGGTTGCCCTATTGGATCTTTCTTTGGTAGGGTGAATGTAATTGGGTTATGAAATTGATATGGAACCCTTTTTTATGAACCTTAAGTGTAAATTGCTCTATGAGAACAAAGGGTAGCACCAAGTGAGTATGGTAAGGGAAGTAGTTCTAATTAAAGAATGAGACTACATCACAAAACAAGCTCTTCATGTTCCTTAACAATGTGCCTACATGGCGTGTGTCCAAATTCTACCATTACCATCGAGGATATGACGGTCCGTCGTAGATGTCGGTCAAAGGACACTTAGAAAAAAAATGGAGACCCTTAGGACAAGGGTCTCTGACAACCATGACGGTTGTGCAAGAAGGACCGGCGAGGGTATGACGATCCATTGTAGATGTACGTCTTAGGACATTTTAGAAAAAGTATGGAGACCCTTAGGACAAGGGTGTCTGATAACCATGACGGTTGTGCAAGACAGACTGTCGAGGGTATACGGTCCATCGTAGATGTACGTTAGAGGACATTTGGAAAAAGTTGGAGACCCATAGGACAAGTGTCTCTGACAACCAGATCGGTTGTGCAGGACGGACCATCGCGGGTATGACGATCAGTCTTAGATGTCCGTCAGAGGACACTTAGAAAAAGTTGGAGACCTTAGGAATAGGGTCTCTGACAACAAGAATGGTTGTGCAGGACGGACCATCATGGGAACGACGGTCCATAGCATGTGTCCGTTGGTGGACACTTAGAGAAAACAGATAGTGGGGTGTTGGAACAGACCCTATGATGGTCCGTCGTGGGTATGACAGTCCCTCATCGGGGTCTTGTTCTGTCATTCAGCGATAGAACATAGGATGCGACAATCATCCCCTATGACTCAAATGGAATACTTGGCGTTAACCTACATGTTTGTATCCCAAATACCTAGCAAACAAGCAATGGTAAAGAACATATTTCTCGAGTTTTAACAAAGCAATTCGAGGATTCTCAACCTAGGTCAGACAAAATAGGATAAAAGAATGAAGACCCACCAAAAAGAAATAGGCTAATACTAATTGAAAAACTAAAATGCAATGTAAATGGTTAGAAATCAGAGACAAATACCTGAGAAGATGACAAAGACAAGCAAATGAGGCACTTGGTTATGAAGAACAGAAACACAGAAGTAGACTCTGACCAGTAGAGAGTAGATTTTAGGAATTGGGGATTTGGGGAAGTGATCAGTTAATAGAGAAGAGAGGTAGGTAGTTGGAAGTTTGAAAGGGAGGGAAATTGGAGATAGAGGGAAGGAAATGGGTGAAATGAAGGGGTGGGGTTTTTTAAATGTTAATAATTTTTAAAATACCCAAGCCGGGTCGGGTCGGGTATGCTGATTTATGACGCAACGAGTCCCGACGACAGTCCGTTGCAGTTGCGACGGTCCATCATTGGTTCCATCGCGTGTGCCCTAATTTTGAAAATAAATAAAAGACGTACCTGGCATGACGGATTCATGCGACGGGCCGTCGCGTGCGTGACAGTCCGTCGATGTATCCTTCAGTGACTGGTGCAGAGTGATTTTCTGCAGAATTTCCTGGTGATGTGCCTACAAATCTAAAACCCATTAGTAGAAAATGCTATCATTACTAGAAAGAAAACTATAGGTAATGGGTTGCCTCCCAACCAGCGCCTGGTTTAACGTCACGGCACGAGTGAGGACACTTGATTACTCAGCCTTCATCAAGATGGTATGCCTCGATCACTTCATTCGCCGAAGCATGCCCAAAATAGAGTTTTATTTGTTGTCTATTCACCTTAAACCGCACACCCTTCTTGGTTTCCAACTCAACTGCTCCATCAGGGAATAGTTGGGTAACCAAGTAAGCGCCAGTCCATTAGGACTTGAGCTTGCCCGGAAACAAGCGCGACCTAAAATTGTATAGAAGTACCAAATCCCCAACCATAAACTCTCGTTTATCAGTTTTTAGGTCATGGTACTTCTTCATCTTTTCTTTGTAGGATATAGCAGATACCGATTGGAGCTCACTACTCTGTCTCATGGACCAACAAATGTTGAAGGTCGCTTCTTCATTGTTCAACCAAAATTTATTCGGCCCCATTTCCATATCAACTAAGGCTCTACCCGTAGCGAGGAATGGCCTCCCAAGAATAATAGGCACTTCAAAATTAACTTCACAATCAAGAATAACAAAATCTGCAGGAAATATGAACGACTCTTTTTTTACTAGCACATCGTGGAGTATCCCTATAGGCCTTTTTACTGTTCGATCGGCCATCAGTAGCCGCATCGCAGTGGGCTTTGGTTCACCCAAACCCAACTTCTTGTAAATCGAGAGGGGAATGAGATTTATGCTTGCCCCCAGATGACATAATGCTTTCGCAAAATGTAATGACCCGACATTACAAGGAATAGTGAACGCACCCATATCTTCTTTCATTTTGTACTAGAGATCTTGCAGCAATAGCACTACAATGCTGCATTCTATCATCATCCTCAAAAATGACCGATCATTTCTTTGTAACTAGATCTTTCATAAACTTTGCATAACCGGGCATTTTTTCTAGAGATTCTACCAAAGAGACATTGATCGAAAGTTTCTTCAACATTATTGTAAAACGCCGATATTTACCCTTCTCGATATTTTTCACTAATCTTTGACGAAAGGGGGGTTGTGGTCTAGGCATGGGAGTTACCTTTGTAGGCACTTCAGCATCTTTTCCAGTGTTATCTTCTAATTCACCAGTAACCTCTACCACTTTATCATTATCTTTTATCACCATTTCCTTATTAGACGGCATAGGTGGGTCAATGGTTTGCTTACCACCACGAGTAGTGATTATCATACATTGTCCATCATTTTTTGGATTTTGGACAGTGTTGCTAGGAAGAGTGCCTAGTTGCCGTGTGTTCACAGTCGCAGATAATTGGGCCATTCCCAACTCAAGCTGCTTAATTGATATTGCATGTGTATCGAATTTCTGCCCAATACTCGCTAAATCACTCCTTAACTCTTTAATATGATCATCACTAGCATCGAACCTCCTTATCATTTTGTGCAACATATCCTCAAGTCGTGCCATACTATCTCCACCATCCCTAGTAGTAACTTCACAATTTTGAGGAAGGATATAGGGCCCATTCCTATCATTTCTGTTACTATAGTTACCCCTGTTGAAGTTGTTGTCGCGGTTGTAGTTTCCATCTCGGACATAATGACCCTCACGGTTAGATTTACCATAGATCTGGACTTGGTTTCCTTGACCTTGGCACCAATTCTCCTGATTCTAGCATTGGGCACTCGGTCGGAAACCCCCGTCTGCTAATTTACCGCATAGGAATTTTTCGAATAATAACATTCATCATTTGGTGGTGGTTGTTTAGACAAGTAATTAACTGCATTTATCTTTTCTGCACCCCCAGTGTCATGCTTAATACCAACCCAAGCTCAGTTCTAATCTGAGCCATCTCTTCAAAAATCTCATCTGTGGCTGGGTTGTGAGTGGATTGCTCTGCGAAGGTATTTATCCTAGTATCTGACTTCCTAGTACTCCAAGCTTTATTATTCCAGGATATTTTCTCTAATTTTTTGGCAATCTCGGCATAAGGACACTCCCCATAAGAACAACCCTCTACATTATTTAATATTGCTTTACAATTATCATCCTGTCCCCGATAGAAGTATTCCTTCAGTGACTCATCATCTATGTGGTGATTGGGGACACTTCTCAAAAATGAAGTGAATGTATCCCAAGAACTACTAACTGACTCTCCTACTAGTGCAACAATGTTGTCCACTCTGTCTTTGTGGTTTAGTTTCTTGGAGACCGGGTAGTAATGTGCTAAGAAAACGTCCCTTAGTTGGTTCCAAGTGAAAATTGAGTTATAAAGGAGCTCAGTGAACCAAATAGCAGCCTCTCCCGTCAGTGAGAGAGGAAATACTCTTAGTCCTATTACATCCAAATCCAAATCAGGCCTCCCTACACAGCTTTTACACACTGCCCTTACCTTAGCTATATGGGCATGTGGTTCCTCAGAAGGTAGCCCTGAAAACAAACATCTAGCAGTTTGCATTTGCATCAGACGACTAGTTACCACAAAGGTGTGGCCTTGTGGTAGAGGGGGCAAGACAAGTGGCCCATCAGAGTCTGCAATAGTATCATAACCTCTATAGTATTCTTGATGTCATGGAGCGGGATTTTGTCCCTTTTGTAGATTTTCACCCGGATCATTGGGTAATAACTAACCATGAGCATAAACCGGAGCTGGGATGTTCTGGTTTTGATCATCATCCTTAAATATCTATGTTTTGATTAATATTGCATAGTGTACGGTCTAATTTGTGATCATAGGGAAACAAGGGTTCTCTTCCTCTCCGTGTATTTGGAATACAAGGAAGATAGTTCTGCAAGAACAAAAAACAATAGCAAAGTAAAATCAAGAAAATATTGACTAAACTTTAGTAATACGTGTATGTTAATCTAAAAGCTACTTTCCCGGCAGCGGCGCCAAAATTTGATAATGCTCAAACTTACATCTCAAATAAGAAGTGAAGTGGTTGTATCAAGTAAAGAACCCAACTAATGAGGTTGGGATCGTTCCCACGAGGAAAATAGTTCAGACTTATCCTTACTCAATTATTACTATTATTTAGTCAATTATTTCCTTAGAAAACAAAAGACAATAAAGGGGGGTTTTAAATCTAAATGAATGAAAATAATAAGCTAAATTAAAGTAAACAACTAACAGATTCAAATCTTGGAGTTTAATCAATTAATAAAAGTAACTAGTGTTTAAGGGTTCCCCACAGGTTCCTAACTTGATAATTCTAACTATAACAATTCTTTCCTAGTATCTTGCATGCAAAGTGATAAGTTATGTATTTCGAAATCCTTTGTCCGGTATCTAGAAAGTTTCACTCCGCAACTTGGTCCGGCTATGTGTGTTGCTATACTAACCCTTACCTTTACATCATATTAAGCATTGTATTTGATATTTTACTAAGTTATTACCTCGTACCAATTAACACTAGCCTATTAGATAGTGTACATTAAATCTATGTTGATAATTCTTTTCCTATTATCTACCTTCTTGGTCCGGCAAGTAGCATTAAGGCGAGTTCTAACGTTGGCCATCCGTTAAAAAGACTTCAAAACAAAAGAACTATCAATACATGCAAGACACTATTATGGAATTGTTATTTTAATTAGATTTTACCTCATTATTCACCCATGGTTTCCACAAACCTAGTTATGGAGTTTAGTTACCCATAGTCATAATTACAATATTCATATATGTAATATAAGAATTGATGCACTTACTTTAATGAGAAAGAATAAAATCCAGAAATTCACTTGATTAATCAACAAAATCACCAACAATTAATTCCAGAAAAAGTGTAACAATTGCTGAAAGTAATCCTTCAATACTTGAACAAGAGAACTAAAGATTCTCTAAAAGTCTAACAATCAAAAATGCTAATATGAAAGAGCCTACTAACAAAGAGTCTAACAGAAGATAGTCTAACCCCAAAAATGAGGTTTTTCGAACTATTTATAAAAAACAATAACCTAATAAAACAAGGATTCTAATTGCTTAAAATTTGTCAAAAAGTGTCCGAGTTAACGGACCTCCTGACGGACCGTTGTGGTCACGACGGGGCGTCATGGCCTCCGTCATCCTATACTTTACAAATTCTTCTGCTGCTTTCTTCATTACCTTCGACGAACAGGTATGACGGACCGTTCTAAGCACGACGGTCTGTCGAGGGTCTCCGTTCCATAACACTTAAACTTCTTGGAAGAATTTGGGTATTGGGACTACTCTCTAATCATCACGACGAACCAGCAGGACGGACTGTCGTTGCTATGACGGTCCGTCATGGACATCAGTAATCCCACACTAGGTCAGACTTCCCCATCTTCCTTCAGCAGCTTCACTACGATGCCACCTATGGACCGTCACAAGCTTCGTAGGTGGTAATTTTTCTGCATTTCTTGTTCAAAAACTTCCGCGTTCATCTTTGGATAGATTTCCTGCAAATAAGGAGAAACTTACATAAAAATCCATACAAAAAGTCTTTTGGAAACACACTTAACTTAAGGAAAAAGCATTAAAAATATTTTTTAAACATGATATATTACGGACACAACATGACCCAGGAAGGTCACTAATCTTAGCCAGAATTGACATTTGCTGAATTTGGAATACAACTGATGTTGTGTAAGTACCTGCAAGGTTAGTCTCAAATTTTGTTCATATTCTTCCTTGATTTTAGAGTAGATGAGAATGTCATCAATGAATACTATGACGAAAGAATCAAGGTATTCAAGTAAGACTCTGTTCATGAGATCCATATGCAGCAGGTGCATTAGTGAGACCAAATGAGATAACTAGAAACTCGTAATGATCGTAACTGGTACGAAAGACTGTCTTTGAGATACCTCCATCCCTAACCCTCCCCCCAGACTTTAGTGCGAAGAATCGTTGCTTTCTTGGAGCCTCTTCACATAAATCATTCAGTTGAACTTTCTCCTTCCCTTTTTCTTTACCTCTCATATGCGGAAAATCCTTGATCATGTGACCCGGTTTACTAAAACTATAACAAGCGTTAGAGCCCTTTATACACTCTCCTCCATAAAGTTTTCCACACTTCCTACAAGGTGGCCTCTCCTAAGGTGTATCTACTTCACTATTTCTCTTAACTCTTGGCTCGGAATCCCTATGATAGCGACTCTTGGATGAACTTGACTCCCCTTGGTGGGAGAGTCCCTTCTAAAACCTGGGCTTATCCCTGATTTGAGTGCTACTCTTCCTTGAAAAATTCTTTTCAGCTTGCCTTGACCTGTTCCTTGCCCTAATATGCTTCCTCTTCTTCCATTCCTCCACTTGTTGGACATGGACCATAAGCCTAGAAATGTCCATGCTATCATGCAGCATGGATGCCCTACACTCCTCCTCGAGTTCCTCATAAATCTTAGATCAAGTGTAAAAGGGAGGATTCACCCTTGTGAATTCACTTAACCTGCTAGCCATGGTGTTGGCAAGTAGATTCTCTTTGGGAACACCTTGTTACCCCGCCTGGGCTTTCATAGCCTGAGCTTGTAAAGTGATGGCTTGGGCAAGTTGTACCAACATTGTCCTCACTTCTCCATCTGTCAACCTAGTTGGGTTAACAGGCATCTCCATTCTAGAAGCTGGAGCCTGGGGAGGAACTTGATTTACCCCAGCAGCTGCTCCTCCAATCTATCTCGTGTGTTTCTCCTCGTGTTCATCATTCTGAATCTTAAGAGTTGATGTTAGATACGCTGTTAACACAAAGAAATTAAACATTAGAGAAGGCATGATAAGATTAGAAGAAGTGAATTTTCCTACACATCATGTAGTCTCTAATCCAGGATAGTGGTGTACTTCACTACCATGACTTCAAAACTACTCAATGTGGTTGATGTGAACTCATTATTCTCGGATTTAACCTAGAACTCTTATACCAACTTTTTCATGACTGGATTATAGACCCAAGACGAGACCGGCGTCGTTGACTTCTGAGAGGTCGTAGAATAGCCTACATACGTCATTGTTACTTCATCTAGGTTGATTTTAGCGGAAAATTTAACTTTTTATTTCTTTGCATGAATGTAATTCATTCTACTTAAACATATATACATTAACCATCAACATCAACCATTAAGATCATCAAATGAAAAAAATAGTACAATGTTGCATTAAATGTATACTTGCAAAAATGGCACCAATATAATATCTGAAATAAAAACGGGAAAGAAACGCTAGTGGAACATACTTAACTACCTAAATCATATAACTAAGCTAGAATGGGCTAGCGTCCTTGAATGCATGAGGGCCTACCAAGTCTTGATAAATGCTCCACATCTGGATAGATTCAGCGTCGACCTGTAAGCTCAACGTCTACAAGTGCCTGCACCTAAAAATATAGAGTTGTATGGGATTAGTACACACTTGTACTAAGTATGGGTATATTCGATCACACACCAAGGAAATGTATCCTAACAACATGATTTCTGGAAAGTCAAGTCAGTAGACTTGCCAAATTTGGAATTATGAAAGTTAGTGAACCTGCAAAATTTGGATTAGGAAAGTCAGTGGACTTGCCAAATTGGACTAGGAAAGTCATGCCATGAGAGTAACATGCATCATCATACTTATCATATTGCACACAACGTATATTATTTTACACATAACACATAACATATTGAGTATAGCACATAACATCTTCCATATCATTCGTTCATATACCATGAGTCTTTCGAATCATGGACTTGACATCAAGACTTCCCAAAAATGAGGGCTCAACATATGGGACCTTAACTAGGGATCCTTATTTAGCAAACAAAGAGTCTACTTCATTTATTTATACGTACTCCACTTCATACATTCATAAGTTAGTGTAAACACCAGCTATACCTAGGATGTAGTTTATGACTTTCATCGGGTTCGCAGTGCAATGATAAAGAATGACCTAGTGTCATTACTTACATCTAGCGCACCTCTTGATTATCCTATCCTAACACCTTTGGTATCATTCATATCATTTTGTGCATCATTTCAGGCTGGCCTCATTCATTGATTGGGAACTTTAAATTTAACTGACATAGATCATGTGAG
Organism: Solanum pennellii; assembly: GCF_001406875.1. Lineage (NCBI taxonomy): Eukaryota > Viridiplantae > Streptophyta > Magnoliopsida > Solanales > Solanaceae > Solanum > Solanum pennellii. The sequence continues at coordinate 53,107,168 of NC_028637.1, forward strand.
GATCATGACATCCAGTGTCTGCCCCACACCAAAAACAGGTGGAATCACCGGCCAGAGTGACCTAAAACATGCTGGCGTGTATAGGGGATTGAACCCTGCTAGATCCCTATATTGGCTGTATAGGTTGAAAGACTAGGAGATATAAGGAGACCCAGACACGGAATACCGAACAGTCTCATCTCATGAGAGTTACGTGAATCTCCGTCCTTCCCCAAGAAAGGCATCACGCTCATAGCTAGCCTATCGCTGCTTAGTATAAATTTCCATTACATTCAACTCATACTCATGGAATCTGGGTTCTAGCATGAGGACATCATAGCTCATTAGATGATTTCTCATCTCATCATTAGTATTAAGTATGCATTAACTTCAATACTTTCATTAGAGTGTTCATAGAGACTGGTCTCTTCATTAACTTTACACTGGCATAGGTGAGTACGTTTTGGTAACAATTACTTAGGCTCATTCGAGATTTCTATCATCTTTTACATTAACCTCTTATCATGTTGTCACCACATTCATTAACTTTAGCACATTTTCTCTTCATAATTGCTCACCCTTATTACATGAATGTTCATTTCATCATATGCCAATGCACTTGGCCATTTAGTGTGTTTCACACTCTTACTTAACCCTTCTAGGGTGTAACCTTCCTAAAAATCATATGTCTAATGAAGAGCCAATATGCCCTTAGGATATCCTATTAGAGGTACATAGGCACCCCAATGCCCAATATAGAGAAATATTGGGCATAATATAGAAAAACTGGCTAAGGAATATTAGCCAATTTTCTATATACGAATAAGAAATATACTTTTAGGGTTGTCATACCCCAATCCAAAATTGATGTTCAATAAATGTACCTGCAATGAAGACCCTAAGCTAAAAGATAACCCATTATGAATAGTTTCACACAAAGTACTAGGCGTCCAAGTGGTAAGCCTAGTACCAATCCACATAACCATTTTAAATGATCATGTAAATTAAGCAGTGCCCAAAGACATAGTGAGGGTCCTTGGGAAAATAAGTAAAATTTCCCAAATGAACATTAAATAATAGTTAGTTAGGAAAGTGAAACCAACCCATGTGCAAACACATGTGCAAGACATGTAAATAAGCTTACAAAGGAGGAACCACCTTAGCCGAATTCGGTTAGGGTAGTTAGGGGAAAAGGTGCACTAGGGACCACTCCATGTGAGGCCTTACCTCCCTACCAATTCAAGACTCTAAACTACTTCTCTAAATAACTATATAACCTAGGATTAACCAAACTCGACCCATTAGTGCACCGGACAACCTAGGACAAAAATCAGGTTGACACTACCCTAGTACTAGTTAAAGAGACAACCTAGTACCTAATCTAGGATGGTCCAAAAGGTTAGTTACGTTCCTATAAAGTAAGGAGTAATTTAATAATTCCCCTAGGTTACCTAATTAATTTATTTAACAAATTAATTAATTTATTTGAAAGGGATAAAACAAAAACTACAATGGAAATTTTCAGATTTTGGTTAAGACAAGAAAGGGACAACCTAGTACCTAACCTAGGATGGTCTAAAGAGTTAGTTAAGGTCCTAACAACTTAGTGATGATTTATTATGTTACCTAGGCTACTTAATTAATTAATTTATCATATTAATATATGAATTTAAAGGGTCAAAACAGAAATCACAAAGAAGTTTCAAGATTTTGGTTGAGACAAGAAAAAGACAACCTAGTATTTAACCTAGGATGGTCCAAAGGATTAGTTATGGTTATAACGACTTAAGGTTACTTTAGTAATTACCCTAGGTTACTTAATTAATTAAATTATCCATCTAATTAATTAAATTAAAGGGTTCAAACCGAAATTCTTATGCTAACCTAGTATAATGCAAGAAACATCCTAGTACTTAACCTAGGATGGTCCTAAAGGGTTGATTATGGTTCGAATGACATAGGGGTACTTTATTACTTACCCTAGTTCCCTAAATTAATTAAATTAAGGATTTAATTAATTAATATAAAGTCAATATGTTGACCTAAACCATAGTCAACAACAAAATTTCAGATTTTAGGTTTAGTAAACATTCTCCTATGTTTAGTTAACTTAGGAGGTTTTTTTTTAGTAATTAGTGATTTAATTTTATTAACTTATTAAACACTAAGTTGATTAAGTCAAGGTCAGTTCCTAATCCTAAAAACCACGTTCAAACTCAAACAAAATACACAACTAAAAACAGAAAATGAGAGTAAGAAAAATATTGAACAAAACGCAAGAAAAAAACAGAGAATTTCTTTGACGATTTTCAAGGTTTCATCAAGGTTCGTTCAAGGTGGCCTTCGTAGATTAAGTTCTACTTAAGATATGGGTTAATCTCCTGGAATTATTTCTCCAAGAGTATTTTCCTTCGAACGATTCACAAGATCTTGAAAACTAGGGTTGTTCCCGTCGTTCTCGTCGAACTTCCCTTCCCTAGAATACTTTTAGATTTAAATATTGAATAGGTTAGAGATCATGTTGTTTGTATGTGGTGCTGACTGTTCTTAACATGTATTGTTCTTTAATGTTGAGTATCGAATGAACTTATGAACTTGTAATTGCGTAAAGTTAATCTTATCATGATAATTAAGGATCGATAATATGCTAAGTTAAGTTTGTGATGTGTTAAGTGAATCTGTCTTTGGATGAATGTTGACTAGTTGTGGTTGTGATGTTATGAAGATGTTAAAGACATCAAATGTTAATATAATGCTGTCCAATATGTTCTTAAAACTTTAAACAAATCCATAAACTAAGAATTGGCTCAAAGACATCTATGAAATCATATCTTGAATAAATTGTCTATCTGGTTCCAATAAAGTTGGCTAACTCTATTTGGTCAACATGAATATATGCTAATGGATAGGAACTTATTTAAATGATTAAAAGATTGTTTAAGGTTTCATACATATGGCAATTTAAACATGAAGATACGTGAAAATTGGCTTATGGAGAAAAGGATGAATTTGCTAGTCTAACATAACGAATCTTGAGACAATACTAATCATATGCCAATTCTTGTGTAGTAAGAGTATCAAATATATATTAAGCACTTCTAAATTAATATAAATGAATCCATAACAAAGGGCATGACATTCATTGGGAAAACTCCAACATCCTCCACAGGAATGAACTATGAACACATGAAACTCATTGAATGAAGGGCTCATTGTCCATAAACGGTGATATGAAGCTACTACACTGAAGTCAGTAAGTAACGTGAGTTATAAAATAATTAAAGGGGTCTAAATTAATTAAGACCAGAATGGGGTGTTAAAGAAAGTGAGACAAGTCTTACTTACACCAAAGCTAAGTTGTTAAAAGAATACTCACGAATGAAGGTGTTAGAATGTGTGAAACTAGTCTCATTAACACCTAAGGATGATATGTAAGGACAATTCACATTCATCAATGTAAATTAATGATGATATGAAAGAAGAATTCACATTTCATCAATGTAAAGTAAGGTTGACCAGTCATCAATAGAGTAAATAAATCTCAATCTAGAAGCAAGCCTCCATAATGATTGAGTCAACACTAAAAGATGATGAAATGAACATTCACGTAAAAAGGGATGAGTAACTAAGATGTTTGTAATGAAATGATGAAACCCTAAAAGGGTTAAGTAAGAGTGTGAAACACAATAAATTTCCAAGTGCATTGGCATATGATGAAATGAACATTCACATAAAAGGGATGAGTAATTATGAAAAGAAAATGTGAGAATGCTAATGAATGTGGTGACAATATGATAAGAGGCTAATGTGAAAGATGAGAGCAATCTCAAATGAGCCTAAGTAAATGTTACCAAAACGTACTCACCTATGAGAGTTTACAGATAGTGAAGAGACAAGTCTCTATCCACACTCTAATGAAAGTATTGAGAATGATGTATACTGAATACTAATGATGGGATTAGAAATCATCTATTGAGCTATGATGTCCTCATACTAGAAACCACCTTCCATGACGTGTGAGTTGAATGAAATGGAACTTTTTACTTAGTACCGATAGGCTAGCTATGAGTCGTGATGCCTTCTTTCAGGAAGGGTGGAGGTTCACGTAACTCCCATGAGATGAGGTTGTCCAGCATGCCGGGTATGGGTCTCCTTATATCTCATAGTCTTCAAACCTATACTGCCAATATAGGGATCTGGTGAGGTTCAATTCCCATGTACGCTAGCATGTTTTGGGTCACTTTGGCCATGATATCACCTCTTTTCGGTGTGGGGTAGACGTTGGATTTCATGATGCTTACATGATCTATGTCGGTTAAGATTGGAGTTCATCAAAGTATGAACGATAATTAAATAAACGATACCGAAGGTGTTTGTGCAAGACAATCAGGAGGTGAAATCATATTCAAGTAACGACATTAGGTCATTCTTCGTCAATGCTTTTCAGGATCCCGATGAGAGTCTTAAAATTATTCCTAGGTATAGCTGGTGTTTGAATCAGCCTACGAATGAATGAAATGAATAATATGAAGTATGAATGCATGAATGAAGCAGACTCTGTGTTTGCTAAAGATGGACCTCAGGTTGAGGTCCCATATGTTTGGCCCTCACTTGAGATGTCTTATGCTACATCAATGATTTCGAAGTCTCGTTTATATTAAATGTATTATATATAAAACACGAAAGTAATGAAATCAATGGCATGATCAATAGAGAATTTCTTCTGAAAGGTAATGGATATATAGTGTGAAGAATTACTTTCTATAAGGTAGGGAAATATTTTCTTAGTCATTGGATTACATACATAGATTCATTGTGGGTATGATACTACAATGAATCATTGCACTTTTAAGTAAAACATAGGACCAAAATAATTATTTAACTACACAACAACAAGAAGAAAAAGACTGAAAAATAATCTATCTGTACAAAGAGGAGCTCTCGTCCTAAGAGGATCAAAATCTCAAATCTTCGCCCGACTTGTTCTAAAATTATGTGGATGATACTAATGTTTTGTAGTCATATAGTAAATGAGTTGTGTGTTTTGAATGCATTAAAATACATCATATTCATACAAAAATTCACATCTAACGATTTAAGATAGTCTAGTCACTAGGCTTTCCATAAATAACATGTTGTTTAGGAAGAGCTTTCTTTGATCATGCATAGCCTTATGTGTATGTGTGCATAAACCCATACTTAGTACAAGTTGTGTAATAACCCCTACTATTTACTATTTTATTGATGCAGGTTAAGGGACAGATTGACAACTCTTGCAACAGTTTGGACATCAGTGTTTCTCGAGACCATTTGGTCGGTCCTTTTGATTTGGAGGATGCTACAATTTTAGTATAGCCTTAGTTTTAGACATAGCTAGTGGATGTTGTATCTAGAGTTTCATTCATACATTTATTCGAAGCTTTTTAATTAGGCCATTTTGGCAAACTACTATGACATGTTACTCTTTGATTTGAATTGAATCCGCAATTGTTAGATGGTTGTTTCTTTATATTGTGCTTAGTATTTGATGAATTCATGAAATAACTATATGAAGTCTATGTATACTTCATACGTTTAAAATTTTAAAAATTTCCGCTAAAATTAGCCATATGAATGTGATGAATGCAAGATGAGGCTTGTCTGGGACATTTGACAGGTCAACGATGCTAGTGGCGATCCGGATTCAAGAATTCGGGTCATGACAAACTTGGTATCAGAGCATGAGGTTAAATAACCTAGGATCTAAAGCTCAACACAACCATGTTACATAGTTTATAGCTTATGGTTGTGAAGCGTGCCACAATCCTGACTTGGATATTACGCGATGATAGGAAATTCTCCATTCTTCTACTCTTTATCGTGCTATCTAGAGCTTTTACACTTTGTGTCATTCTAAGTATCTAACATCCTTCTTGTGTGAGCACGTATAGGGATACACACAAGAATTAGGATGGCTAAGTAGTCTAAGGTGCCAAAATCAAGATTTAGCCTTCCCAAGAAAGGGCCATAATGGAAATACCCAACGTGGACGAAAGACGTGTGGTGAGTGTGGTTGTTCGCATGGAGGTGAATGCGTTGTAATGTCTAAAAGCCTGCTATGAGTATTGATGAGGAGGAGAGGGATATGTTGGCTGCATACCAACTCAAGAATATGACTTAGACATGGATTTGCTTCATAAGTGTTATGCGATAATAGTCTATAGAAACAGGGTAGTAAGGTTTCAGTTGCCAAATTAGTTAGAGTTGAGATGGAAAGGGCGTTGTTCGAATCCAACAAGCCAAATAGTTTCAAATCTTAAGGCCAACAAGATGTTATCTAAGGGGTTAGGAGTCAATGAGAACCTTTCATACGAAGAGTTTTCCCTTGAAATTTTAGATCGCCAAGTGAAGCGGTTGAGGAACAAGGAGGTTGCCTCCGTAAGAGTATTATGGGGGAACCCACCTTGTTGAGGGAAAAACATCAGAGGCCATGGACGATATGAGATCCTTTTACCTTCATTTATTCAAATCTTGAGGTTTGATTTACTCTTCCTAGGTCTGGTTTTATGTTTAAGAAACTCTATGTTTTAGTGCATTAGTTGATTTGGTTGAAAGTCCCTAATTGTATGTCTTATAATGTCAATATGTGCGCTAAAATCAAGTCATGTTTGCATTTCATGTTGCTGTTTTTGTGTAGCATAAACATGATTTTTGAATTGCATTAGTTGTGGTGTGCATTAAGTTAAGAGCGGTTGAGAGGGAAATTCCTCAATCTCAAAAATAGAGCTTCAAATAATCTTGAATGATATGCATCATCCAAATAAGTTTGAATTAGGTATTCATAAAAGAGAAACGTTTAAGTACGACAAACTAAGTAACCCTCTTTGTTTAAATGATCTATAAGTGTCATTCGAGGACGAATGTTCCTAAGGGGGGGATAATGTAACATATCGGAAAATGATATGTCTAATGAAGAGCCACTATGACCTTAGGATATCCTATTAGGGGTACATAGGAACTCCAATGTCCAATATTGAGAAATATTGGGCATTGTACAGAAAAATTGGCTAAGGGATATTAGCATATTTTCTATATACGAAGAAGAAATATACTTTTGGGGTTTTCATACCCCAATCCAAGATTGATGTTCAATAAATGTACCTGCAATGAATACCCTAAGCTAAAGGAAAATCAGTTATGAATAGTTTCATGCAAAGTACTAGGCATCAAAGTGTCAAGCCTAGTACCATTCCACATAACCATTTTAAATGATCATGTAAATTGAGTAGTTCCCAAGGGCATAGTGAGGGTCCTTGGGAAAATAAGTAAATATTCCCAAATGAACCATAAATAATAGTTAGTTTAAAAGTGAAAACAAGCCATGTGCAATCACATGTGCAAGACATGTGAATAAGCTGCCAAAGGAGGGGACCACCCTAACCGAATTCCGTTAGGGTAGTTATGGGGGAATATGTGCACAAGGGACTACTCCATGTGGGGCCTAACCTCCCTACAAATTCTACACTCTAACCTACTGCCTTAAATAACTAAATAACCTAGGACTAACAGAATTGGAACCATTAGTGCACCCGACAACCTAGGACCAAAATCGGGTTTACACTAACCTAGTACTAGTTAAAGAAACAACCTAGTACCTAACCTAGGACGGTCCAAAAGGTTAGTTATGGTCCTATAAACTAAGGGATACTTTAGTAATTCCCCTAGGTCAACGAATTAATTTATTTAGAAAATAAATTATTTAATTTATAAGGGCTAAAACCAAAACTACAAGGAAATTTTTTCAGATTTTGGTTAACACAAGACAGGGACAACCTAGTACCTAATCTAGGATGTTCCAAAGAGTTACTTAAGGTCCTAACAACATAGTGATTCTTTAGAAAGTACCCTAGGCTACTTAATTAATTAAATTAGCAGCTTAATTAATTAATTTAAAGGGACAAAACCGAAATCATAAAGAAGTTTCAAGATTTCGGTTGAAACAAGAAAAAGACAACCTAATATTTAACCTAGTACGGTCAAAAGGATTAGTTATGGTTATAACGACTTAAGGGTACTTTATTAATTACCCTAGGTTACTTAATTGAATGAATTACCCATTTAATTAATTAAATTAAACGGATCAAACCGAAATTCCTATGCTAACCTAGTATAAAGCAAGAAACATCATTGTAGTTAACCTAGGATGGTCCTAAAGGGTTGATTATGGTTCCTATGACTTAGGGGTACTTTATTACTTACCCTACGTCCATAAATTAATAAAATTAAGAATCTTATTAATTAACATAAAGTAAAAATGTTGATCTAAGCCATAGTCAACACCAAAATTTCAGATTTTAGGTCAAGTCCATATTCTACTATGTTTAGTAAACTTAGGAGGTTTTTTTTTAGTAATTAGCTAATTAATTTATTTAATTTACTTGTTAAAACCTAAGTTGAATAATTCAATTTCAGTTCGTAAACCTAAAAACCACGTTCAAGCACAAACAAATACACGACTAAAACCAAAAAACAAGCGTGAGAAAAAAAGTCAACAAAATACAAGAAAAAATAGATAAATTCTTAGACGATTCTCGAGGTTTCTTCAAGGTTCGTTCTAGGTGGTATTCATAGATTAATTTCTACTTAAGGTATGGTTATCTCTCCTGGAATTCTTTCTCCAAGAGTGTTTTCCTTCGAACGATTCACAAGATCTTGAAAACTAGGGTTATTCCCGTCGTTCTCGTCGAACTTCCCTTCCCCAGTATCCTTTTCGATTTCAATGTTAAATCGGGTATAGATCATGTTGTTGGTATGTGGTGCTGTCTGTTATTGACATGTATTGTTCTTTAATGATGAGTATCTAATGAACTTATGAACTTGTAATTGCGCAAAGTTAATCTTATCATGATAATTAAGGATCGATAATATGCTAAGTTAAGTCCGTGATGTGTTAAGTGAATATGTGTCTTTGGCTGAATGTTGACTTGCTGTTTTTGTGATGTTATGAAGATGTTAAAGCCATCAAATTCTAATATAATGTTGTCCAATATGTTCTTAAAACGTTACACTAAAATCCATAAACTAAGAATTGGCCCAAAGACATCTATGAAATCATATCTTGAATAAATTGGCAATTTGGATCAATAAAGTTGGCTAACTCTATTTGGTAAAAATGAATATATGTTAATGGATAGGAACTTATTTAAATGATTATAAGATTGTCTTACGTTTCATACATATGGCAATTTAAATATGAACATACGTAAAAATTGGCTTATGCAAAAAGGATGAATTTGCTAGTCGAACATCCCAAATAATGACCCAATATTAATCATATGCTAATTCTTGTGTAGTAAGAGTATCAAATATATATTAAGCACTTCTAAAGTAATATAAATGAATCCATAACCAAGGGCATGACAGTCATTGGGAGAACTCCCGACATGCTCCACAGGAATGATCTATAAACACATAAAACTCATTGAATGAAGTGCTCATAGTCTATAAACAGTGATATGAAGCTACTACACTAAAATAAGTAAGTAACATGAGTTATCACATAATTAAAGGGGTATAAATTAAGTAAGTGACCAGAATATGGGGTGTTAAAGGAAGTGAGACAAGTCTTACTTACACCAAAGCTAATTTGTTAAAAGAATACTCACGAATGAAGGTGTTAGAATGTGTGAAACTAGTCTCATTAACACCTAAGGATGATATGTAAGGACAATTCACATTCATAAATGTAAATTAAGGATGATATGAAAGAACAATTTACATTTCATCAATGTTAAGTAAGGATGACCAGTCATCAATAGAGTAAATAAATCTCAATCTAGAAGCAAGCCTCCATAATGCTTGAGTCAACACTAAAATATGATGAAATGAACATTCACGTAAAAAGGGATGAGCAACTAAGATATATTTAATGAAATGATGAAACCCTAGAAGGGTTAAGTAAGAGTGTGAAATACACTAAATGGCCAAGTGCATTGGCATATGATGAAATGAACATTCAGGTAAAAGGGACGAGTAATTATGAAAAGCAAATGTGCTAATGCTAATGAATGTGGTGCCCATATCATAAGCGGATAATGTGAAAGATGAGAGTAATCTCAAATGAGCCTAAGTAAATGTTACCAAAACTACTCACCTATGAAAGTTTAAAGATAATAAAGAGACCAATCTCTATGCACACTCTAATGAGAGTATTGAGACTGATGTATACTTAATACTAATGATGGGATTAAAAATAATCTATTGATCTATGATATCCTCATACTAGAATCCAGCTTCCATGACGTATGAGTTGAATGAAATGGAACTTTTTACTGAGTACCGATAGGCTAGCTATGAGCGGAGATGCCTTCTTTCGAGAAGGGCGGAGGTTCACGTAACTCTCATGAGATGAGAATGTCCGGCATGCCGGGTATGGGTCTCCTTATATCTCCTAGTCTTCAAACCTATACTGCCAATATAGGGATCTATCGGGGTTCAATTCCCATATATGCTAGCATGTTTTGGGTCACTTTGGCTGGTGATTCCACCTCTTTTTGGTGTGGGGTAGAGACTTGATTTTATGATGCTCACAGGATCTATGTCGGTCAAGGTTGGAGTTCCTCAAAGTATGAAATATAATGAAATGAACGATACAGAAGGTGTTTGTGCAAGATAATAAAGAGGTGAAATCAGATTAAAGTAATGACATTAGGTCATACTTGGTCATTGCACTTCATGATCCCTATTAGAGTCTTAAACTTCATCCTAGGTATAGTTTGTGTTTACATCAGCCTATGAATGAAGTGAAATGAATAATGTGAAGTACGAATAAACTAATGAAGCAGACTTTGTGTTTGCTAAAGAAGGCCCTCGGGTTGAGGTCCTATATGTTGGGCCCTCACTTGAGATGTCTTATGCTACATAAACGATTCCAAAGTCTCGTGTATATGAAATGTATTATATATAAAACATGAAAGTAATTAAATCAATGGCATGATCAATAGAGAATTTCTTATGAAAGGTAATGAATATATAGTGTAAAGAATGACTCACTATAAGGTAGGGAAATAATTCCTTGGTCCTTGGATTACTTACATCAATTCATTGTGGGTATGGGACTACAATGAATCATTGTACTTTTAATTAAAACATAGGACCAAAAGAATTATTTAAATACACAACAACAAGTAGAAAAAGACGGAAAAATAATCCAAGTGTACAAAGAGGAGCTCTCGTCCAAAGAGGATAAAAATCTCAAGTCTTCGACGGAGTTGTTCTAATATTATGTGGATGATACTAATGTTTTTTAATCATATAGAAAATTAGTTGTGTGTTTTAAATGCATTAAAATACATCATAATTATACCACAATTCACATCTAACGATTTAGGAAAGCCTAGTCACTAGGCTTTCCAGAAATAGCATGTTGTATATGAAGAACTTTCTTGGACCATGCATAGCCTTATGTGTATGTGTGCATACACCCATACTTAGTACATGTGGTGTACTAAATACTAATAATTACTATTTTATAGATGCTGGTTAAGGGACAGATTGACGACTCTTGCAATGGTTTGGACATCAACGTTTCTCGAGACTATTTGGTAGGTCCTCTTTATTTCGAGGTTGCTACAGTTTTAGTCTAGCCTTAGTTTTAGACATACCTAGTGAATGTTGTTTCCAGAGTTTCTTTCATACATTTATTCGAATCTTTGTAATAAGGCCGTTTTGGCAAACTACTATGAAATGTTATTTTTTGATTTGAATTGATTCCGCAATTGTTAGATGATTGTTTCTTTATGTTGAGCTTAGTATATGATGAATTCATGAAATAACTGAATGAAGTCTATGTATACTTCATAGGTTTAAAAGTTTTAAATTTTCTTCTAAAATTAGCCATATGAATGTGATGAATGCAAGATGAGTCTTGTCTACGATCTCTGAGAGGTCAACAACGTCGGTTGCGATTCGGATTCCGTAATCCGGGTCGTTACATAGGGTTTCATCATTTCATTGCATACATGTTAGATTCACTTACTTGTAAACGAATGCTATACTTATGGATCTATACATATAAGCCATGAGGCTTCATTAATAGTTCGTTTAAGTGATTAATAACTTCCTAAGATTATGTGGTACAAGACTTATGTATCTTGTATGCATGCGAAGATCTCGATTTCGATCTATGTGGGCAGCATTACTTTGAACATTATTCACGTATGACTTATGTATCAATACAGAGTTTGGGCAATGGAAACCGGTTTCGAATCCCTTGGTTAACACTTACATCTTTTTTTATTCATTCTATTTTGATCAATGCGGATTGGGGATCCGAGATCGCGCCCAAACGCCTTCGCTTAATTTTTCCTTAGTTTTCTTTCATTCTTATTTGCTAGTCTAGGGTCCGAGGGGTTGTGGGACCGATCCCCCACAAACTCATTTCCTTTATTTTATTTTTCCTTGACTTTTACGAGTTGACCTTAAGGTTATGGGATCGAATCCCCACAGCCACACTTTATTTTTCTCTTCAATTCCCTTAATCAGCCTAGAGGTCGTATGTTCGATTCCAACACGCCTCAACCTTTATTTTCTTTTAATTTCTTAGTCTGGCCCTGAGGTTGTGAGTTCGAATCCCACTCCTCTCATTTTTTTTAAAGTTTCATTTTCCAGTCAAGGTCACAGTTCAAATCGCTCTTACCACATTATATTAACTTACATTATTTTATGGCTTTAAACAAGGTGAGGTCACGGGTTCGATCCTCAGTGACCTCACTTGTTTTTCTTCATTTTTTCATAACATGTTAATTGACTTAACTTGACCAAAACTAACATCAAAGTGCTGGAATTTTGATCACATTTTTGCAGCCAATTTTCTCAGCTCTTTCACGTTAAATGTGTATACGTTTGGAGTAGTTTTTAGTGAGTTCTTTAGGTGCATTTTCAACATCACATTCTATAAAGAGTTTTCACTCAAATAAGCATTTTTACTTCACTTATGTTGGCCAAAAATCATCAACAACATGCTGAACATTTTGTACGTTTTTCAGCTCATTTTCGTCAACGTTTACATGTTAGTTTTTAGGGTAATTCATGGATCATTTAGTACATCATTAGGTGCATTTTCATGGATTAATTTAGCTAATAGTTTCCACGCAAATCAGCCACATTATACTTCATATGAACAACACGATTTATGCATGTTTGTGCACGTGAAATACAACCATAAAACAAGTCATTTTCATGCTTCAATCCGTGTTCAAAGTCACGACGACACATTTCACGCACATAGAGACATATTTATCTGAAAACATAGGTTATCATTCGTCCGATTCCAAACACACATTAATGCACACATTCATCATGAAAACACATTACATGCCTAATATCTACCTTCATACATACCAACCTACAACCATCAATAGGAGCTAGAGACAGGGACATGCAACAGGGAACAACACTAGTTTTCAGAATATATTAATCTGAGTCCTAAGAGTCTCTTTGGAAAGGGACCAAGAGTAAGAAAACCCATAACTTATTTTGACGTTCAAACCCTGAACTTTCTGTCCAAAGACCTCCTCCAACTCACATCCAAATCGGAGCTTCAACACCAAACTTCGACGGGAAAACCCTCCATTTGCCTAACGTTTTTAGATATGTTTTGATTATATTTTAACGTGAATGTTCTTCAAGTATGAAGAAATTTTAGTTGCTGGTCAGTTCTTGTATTTTGGCAGAGAGAACTTGAAAAGAAAGAGAGTTTTTGACGTGAGAGAGAGAGAGAGTTAAACGTGAAAGGTGGTTTAGGCTTAGGTAAAGACTTAGTCAAACTAGGACTCTTTCAAACCTTTAAAAAAATCTGATTTTTCCTTTTTCATAAATCAGCTAATAATTATTAATTAATTAAATTTATTTACCAATTTAATTAAAACAATTTAAAACATTGCTTCCACCTAGGTTCGAAGCCAGGTGGCGCAAGACTTCACTCAAAGGCCAATTTTTGGCCCTCTCTCCGCAAAATGCCCCTCCACCTTATTAATTAAATAATTAATTGCATATTTAGGGAAATTACGATACTATCCTTATCCTGGAAAAAGACCATTTTACCCCTAGACCCTACAAACTTAAGAATTTCCCTTTTTAAATTAGGTAAAGACTCATTCGGGTAAATCATCATATTCGGGAGTCCTACATGGCTGGACCCAACCTTTCCTAGCTCAAATAACTCCCCGAGTTGTCTTGGCTGTCACAAGGGTTCAGAGGTCTGGTTGTACGCGCATCAATCCCTGTGAACTCAGTCTCATCGTAGTCACTCTAGAAACATTAAGCATTACTTAGCATATCCATTTTTAGGATTGTTACAATTATTTTATTGATGTATGGGCTAGGACCAAATTGTTATACTCTTGTTAGATTTTTATGAGGTGAGATGACTATTTGAGACTATGTTATATTATATATATCTTTGTGCAATAAAAGAAAATGACTAAGCATTCTTCATATACGAAGGGTCTATATATACTCGATATTTATAATATGTGTATATAGAGGTCTATCTAAACCTCAATGTAGAATTAATGAAAAATTTGTAAATTTCCGCTAATTTTGACCTATGAATGTAATGATGTAGGCTAAGAGGATAGTCATAGTTCTCAAAGAGGACGATAACGCCGGTTACGTCTAGGGGGTGCTCCCTGGATATGATAAACTTGTTATCAGACCACGAGGTTGAATATCATTGAGTCAATGTCTCTCTCAACCACTTTTATGTAGATTCGTACTCATAATTATGAAGCGCACAACACTAAAGGATGGAAATCTATATGATGCTTAGGAAACTCTCATTTTCTTGGAAGTCCAATATCGTGCCTCTAGAGTTTTGACTCTCTGTGATTTTAGCATATTAAACTTTTATTGTGATTATAAGCAACGAATACTCGAAGGAACGTGGAACAAAGACTTGAAGAAGAGATGTCCAATGCGGGAGTTCCTCCTCGTAGTGATTGTAATACCTCGAAAATGACTTAGGTGAAGATAGAGCCTAACATTGTTGTCATGATGTTATAAGGTCCTAAAGTGGTCTAAAATGTGGTATTGAGTCAGTTTCTAGAGTTTTAGGTGAATTAGATGTGAAACATCGAGGGACGACTAAGACATTCAACAACTAAGTCACCTACGGTCCTCATATATGATTTTACGTGTTTATGTGTGATTCATATGGGTATAAGTTATTTATATGAGTTATTATAATTAATATAGGTGTCACGTTTCCTAAAGTTTTGAGGTCAAACATCCAAACACGTCCATGACATTTCAAAGGTTTGCCTTTAAACGACCTTGTGTGTCTATGCATGTTTCATCGAGCTTTATGTGTTCATTTTGGATGAAATTCATGTGATAGGTCCTAAACTAGTATATGAGAATGTTTGGTTTGGACACGTCCAGGTGAAAGTCCCCAAGGACCAAACAAGGGTTCTTGATGAATGACCCTTCTCAAGAGACAAGGCTGTCTAGACCGGCCCCTAGATGACTGAAGGAAATGATGGCTCGTGGGCTATTCGATGCCCCGTCGATGGATGTTTTGGTTCAATACTTAGCCTAGGGATCTCAAGCTCTTAAAGTCATTTCTCTTAACTAAACAATGGGAGGACAGGATAGTCCGTCGACTGCCAACCGTCAATGGTACTGGTTTTCTGCGCAGTCACTGTTAAGTTCAAGGGGTGAATTGGTAAATTCACCCCACGAACAAATAATAGAAAGGGAGGTTAATTAGGTGTGTTTTAACTATTTTAAAAATTTTTATAATTCTAAAACACTTAGAAGATTTCATTCATTAAAATCAAAACCCAAAATCCCTTATAAATCCTCTAGAACTCCATTAGAGCAAAAACTCAATGAAGGGCTTGGATTGGAGAATTGGTGAAGATTCTTCATCAACTTGGAGGATTAGATTTTTTGAGGTATGGTTTTTTATCCTTGAAACTCTATTCATCAATGAGCCTAACTTTCAAAGAAGTTCTCTAAAGTTATCAAAGATGAATTGTCCAATATCATGATTTATCCATGGGTTCTTGCATTAAAGGTTTTAAAGCATTGTATATTGATTGGGTTGTTATTAATTTGATGATTTTAACTTAATTAACCTATGAACCCATGTAATTGATGAACCTTAATTTTTTGCTACTTTATGGGTTAACTAATTTAGACTTAATGCTTATGAATTCTAGTGTAATTTTCTCGGTTATTGATTGATGTAATTATTGTATTGAATTGATATCTAGGTTGTATTATATTTATGAATCTATATTGTATTGACCTAGTTTCATTGAGTAACATAGTTTTTATGTTGAATTGAGGTTCATAGCGATGGGTAAGGCTATATGGTATTAAATTTGATGGTTTGGCATTGGATTGAAGTTTTGAGGATGCAGTGGTGGTACGATGCCCTAATTGCCTTTATTTTATTTTAATAAGACTTAAATTATATTGTGATTGGTATGGTCCACTTATGGTGGCAGTGTGATGTGCTTTAATTGCAATTGATGTGGCCTTCCCGGCGTTATTTTATGTCTTATGATGATTATGTCCTTGTCGGCAACTACTTGAAGTATATAATGATTAGTGTAGTTGATTTATCTGAAGTATGAGCATATTTGTTTACATGTGAAGTAATGTCAAAGTATGTATTCTTTCTATGTATGTTAGGAGATCATGTAGACAATGACTATGTGCTTATATGTGTAGTCTTAGAGTTTATGCATGATTGCTCCTACTTGACTACATGAGTTGTGATTGTTATAATGATGATGGTATAGTAATGTATAGGAGGACATAAATATGGTAAGGGTAATTCCTAAGTGCTTAAAAGAATGATATGCCATATGTGATGAAGTCAAGAATGTTGTGCCTTGGTTTGGTAGACTTGTGTCCCTTACATGATACATGTATGGATGGTGTGTGAATATGAGATGTATTGACTAAGTAGTATTAGTGCACCCTTGTCATGTATGAATGAATGATATGTGAGACCTTAAATGATGTTAAGAAGGCTATGTACGTGGAAAGGGTTATGTTATGAATATTGAAGTCGAAGAGCCATAATGGTATCCATCATGAAAAAGATGATGGAATTAAGGTTGATTGGCTGGAACGGCATCATATCATCCTTAGGAAAGTCATAAGGAGCTATCCTAGTATCCATTGAAAGGTAGCCCTAGTTGACCTCTTTGGTAAGGTCAATGTGATAGGGTTGTGAACTAGATGAAGAACCTTTTCATGTGATCCTTTAGTTTCAATTACTATATGATAACAAGGGCTTGCACCGAGTGATTATATTATGGGAAATATCTCTACTTGAGAAAGAGACTAGAGTACAATGTACGTCTACTTGAGAATGACACTAGATTGCATAAAAGCCCTTCATATTCCTTATCCATGTGCCTACATGAGATGTTTCCTAGTTCTACCCTTGGCATTTAGAAAACCGTCTTCGGATTAGGTTAAAACTCCATATTCCATGTCTTGTTATAATGGTTTATGTTTGTTATTGCCTATTCTCATAATATGGGATACCTACTAGCATTAAAAAAGTTCTATGAAGTTTAGGTGGTTGTATTGGACACCATCTAAACATTGCAAAATAGGCTTCGAAAGTGTTAGTCAAAGTCCCTAGGTCTTGTCAAGACCATTACTTGAATATCTTTATGCGATGAATGAGTCTTAAATAAACGAATGAATGTAATGACTTAAGTTAAGAAAGAATGTTAAATGAATAAGTACTTATCTATAGCAGTTAAGAGTTGTCTAGTAAAGGTGTTAAGGGGGAATAGGAATGGTCACTTCCTATCTTACCTAGATATGTCTTAAGAATGACTCTAGCTAGGAAAGATGTTGATTATGTGGACATGATGTATGCTTTAGGTAGTATTAAGGATTATGTAGGTAGTCTTAATGATTATTTAGGTAGTCTTGAAGAGTTCAATCATGGACGTTATGTTATTGATATTGTTAAGTAAGTCTTAGCCTTGGTGAGGAAAATGTCATATTATACATGTTATGTGTTTTAGTATCTTGTAAGTGTATGTGTCTCATTATGAGTAGTCTTGAGGATCATTAGGCATGCTTAGAGAGGCTGTATCGACAGACTCTCTTTGTGTTGCTAAAGTGAGTCTTGGGATAACATTTAGTGAGAAGACTACATGCTAGGAAGTGTCTAAAGTGAAGGGAAGGCACTTCACTGTAACAGTAAAGGAATTCACCGACACTTAATTCAGGTTATTGTAAAGTTGGTTTAAAAATATACTAAATTGCTTAAATGTTATATGTGTTTCTAAGGTGTGAAATATTATTCTTATGATTATGATATGATGTTTTAATGAAAAAGTTTCATATTTCAATTATATGTCCATTTTCATGGTTTTATGCATAAAACCATACTTAGTACAAGTGTTTGTACTAACTCCATACATATGTTTATCTACAAAGGTGTAGGTTAAAGGTGAGAAGGATCGTGAAGAAAATCTTGGATTCTAGAGTTGTTCAAGCAAAGTGAAGTATGTCCTCAATTGACTCGAGGGCATACATATATATCTTTTGTTTCAAAGTATTTGTAACGACCCAAAGTACACCATAGTCGTTACCGGCGTCATCGTCCTCTACGAGGACTAAGACAAGCCTCTTAGCATTCGTCATAGCAATCATATGTCAAAAATGCAAAAATTTAAAAACTTTTGCTTATATAGCATGGAGGTTTACATAGACCTCTACATAGGACGCATACATAGGCTTCTCATAATAGATTATAATAACACATTGGAATTTAGTCTAATACTTTATCTCATACCAACCATCTAAACGGAGTAAAACAATCTGGGCAAAGCCCTTATAAAAACAATAATTGCCACATAGGGCTTAAATTTGTATATTCAACAATAGTAAATAAATGAATGTCTACTAGACAATACAAGTACTACTAGGAAATAGAGTGTGGTAGCATCCTCGAACTAGAGGGCATACCAAAACTTGGAGAGTCTAGTCCAAGCCTTCTTACTTTAGCCTCAATGATACCTCAACGGCCCGAAACTACAATGTTTGGGGAAAAAGGGAAGAAATATGGCTTAGTACAAACCACATGTACTTATGGTCCGTATGCATAAAATCGTTAATGCAAGAGAAAACACACAATTTAATCAACAACATGCACAAATAACAAAGAATTCAATGTACACATCGAAGGATCATCATAACCATATTAACATATAAGTAACTCAAGTAATACTTGTGCAATGCCAGGAATAAATCCCCATAACCCTATTCAAATCTAAGTATCACATTAAGCAACTCATTTCGTACTTACAACATATTCTAGTATATATAACATGCTTAATATACCAATACTAGTGATATCTTATCAACATAATTATGAACATAATCATAATCATAGTAGAACACTACTACCATCATCCTATAGGATTCCATATGTGCAATGTGTAAGAGAATTCTGATACCCTCCCTCACACTGTGTAGTAACCTTTAATACAAACATAATAGAAGTTAACATACATAACTTGTTCATACATTTACTTTAGGGAAAATTAGTACCATAACCGACATGAGACCATGTGATCTACATGTAATCGGCTTTCTACCCCCACATCAAAAAGAGAGGGTAACACTTGACTAAGGTGCAACCATTCGTACATAGCTATTCTAGGTGGATCCACTAAGCTAGAGTCCTATGTGGGCACTTAGATAAGGTTCACGGAGATTGCTTCTAGAAACCTTCACTACTAATCGTGAAGGTTTCCATTTCACGAGATAGCACATATCTTAGGAACCAACACTACTAGTCATGAAGAAACCCATGTGGGAGGCCGGACATACTAACGTGATACCTCCATCTCATTTACATGCCCTTTCGGTGCTAAGAAATTGTTCCCTTTAGTAATCATCATATAACATCATTCAAGTTAACATTACTCTCTTTTAGACCTTTAAGTAAACATTTTATCATAATAGCTCATAGTTGATCACAAGTGATAACTATCCTTCACTTTAGACGCAGCATTATAATCATGAGAAACTACATTCAATCATATGTGATCACATCATAACATAATTACATACTTCATAGCCAATTCATACATCTAGGGTTAGGGAAAAGTGATCCTGGTCACCAACATCACAACAACACAATTAGCTATAGCATCATTATCACATAAATAGATTTCACCTTGCATAATTGAGATAAAAGGAGAATCAAGATCATACCTGATTGCCCTTCATCAGACTTCAAACTTCAATATCAAAGAAATCATAATCAACATATGAAATAGGGCAGTTCATGAATTGTAAACATAACTAAAGTCAGGTAAACAAGTTACATGGTCATTACCCTCAAAAATTCACCTTAATCAATCCATGAAATTAGGGATTTACAGAAAATACATGGGTCAAGGGAAATCTCATAGGAATTCATTAATTAACCGTTAATTCATACTCAAACATGAAGGCTTGATCTTCTTTTAGAAGCTCTAATGGTATTCAATGGAGTTTTAGAGGAAGAGAGAATTTGGGAGAGAGAGAGAGTGATTTTTGATTTCAACTTGTGGGACTTGATTTGATTGATTAAACTGACATAAAACTGACCCTAATACATTCTATAATCACCCATTAAATTACCCAAAAGACCCCTCACTTAGATGGGTTGATTTGGGAAGTCAAAACACAAAAATACTACTTTTACGATATCTGCGAAGTAGGTGAGCATCGTGGGGTTAATTCCACATTTTATTTTTGAATTTTGAGCTGAGTAAGTGAGGTATGTGTCAGATCCGCGTCGCACAGCAGCCCCCCAATTCTTGAATTTTGCAGACTATTTCGGCAACCTGCATACCCCATGTTGGGGTCCATCTGAAGGACCCTTCCGGTGGTCCTTAGGATGTATTTTTTGAATATTTAGACTCTATATACTAAAATCTATCTAAAAAAGTCTTTTTAAAAATTTTGGATTCCATATGACCCTCCGAAACCCTCGTCAAACATAGGGACGTCAACTAGTTAAATTTCAATAGTTTGCAGATGTTAAGGCTTTTCTTTATTGCTCCGAAATTTCTCAAACAAGTAACTTATACTTATTTAGGTACAAACCATTAATTATTCAACATATTAATATCTAGTATAGTTCATGGAATTTATGGAGGTTTACAATATCACACTGTTAGGAACGTTTGTCCCCGAATCACACTCTAAACCCTTCTATTGGGAAAAAGGAAAGACACTCAAGACTTAGCATCCAACCAACCAACAATATCATAATGAGTTACATCTCATATGATAAAATTTAAACTTCCATCAAAATGAAACATAGCATATACAAATAGGAACTTTATCCACACATACCCAACAAAAGCTCGACTTTTCATATCCCATAAGGAGGTACTACCTTCTCCACTTTAATATGAGCTTAATATGAACATTAAAAGTTGACATGTTGATTTCTTATAAAAAAAACTGAATTATACTCATTATAATTTTCCATGAATACTTATAGCACACAACACACGCAGGTGAAATCAAACATAATAAAGATGTTTCATGGAAAGACCAGAACTCAACTTAGGCTTGAATTTCTACTACAATATGCACATACTTAGAAAAACATGATAAGTTCAACATTATTAATAATAGTCATATAAGGAATTTCTAACCTTAACCTTGGCTAGGAGTAGGGTGAAAGAGATGTGGAGAGCGGGTCTTCATGTCGGCCTCGGCCTCCCATGTTGCACCGTCAACAAGGTTGTCCTCCATAGCACTTTTACAGAGAAAACTTCCTTATTCCTCATTTTCATAATTTGACGATCCAAGATCTCAACCGTGAAATCTTCATAAGAAAGGTAATCCTTTAACCCTAAGCCTTCTAGAGGATGAATGGAAACCAGGTCCCCTATACACTTTTTAATCATAGAAACATGGAATACGGGATGAATCAAGGGAAACTCATTTCAACTTCAACTCATAGGCAACACTCCCGACCCTCTTCAAAATTTCATACGGCCCCACATAATGAGTAAGTTTTCCTCTCTTTCCTAACCTAATCACCCCTCTCATAGGGGAAATTTTCAAATACACCCAATCTTTTACTTCGATTACAAGGTCCCTCTTTCTATTGTCGGCATATGACTTTTGCTGATAAAAAGACGCTCTCAACCTCTCCCTTATAAAACGAACCTTCTCGGTGTCCTCATACACCAATTAGGGACAAAGAAGAGAAAATTCACCCACTTTGAACCATCCAATTTGGGACCGACACCTTCTACCCTAAAGTGCTTCAATAGATCCCATACAGATACGTGCATGGTAACTACTGTTGTAGGATAATTCGATTAAGGGTAGATGAGCATCCCAATTACCCTTGAAATCAATCACACAAGCCCTTAACATATATTCTAGAGTTTGCATGGTTCCCTACGCTTGTCCATCCGTCTAAGGGTGGAAAGGTGCTAAGCTTTACTTTCGTACCAAGTCCACTTTGGAAGGATCTCAAAAGTGTGAAGTGAATTGGGCTCCTCTATCCGAAATAATCCACAACGCGGCCCATGTAACTTCATTATATCTCTAACATACAATTTAGCATAATCATCCTCCGAGTTAGAAATCTTTACGGGAATGAAATTGTCTGAATTGGTCAACCTATCCACTATAACCCAAATGGAATCATGTTGTCGACTTGTTCGAGGCAAACCTACCATAAATTCCATGTTGACATCTTCCCACTTCCAAGTGGGGATATCAGTATCTTGGGTTAGGCCACCCGGACTTTTATGCTCGGCTATGGCTTGATGTCAATTTGGATTCCTCGACACAAACTTAGCTACTTCCTTTTCTTTCCATTCAACCAATATATATCATGCAAGTCATGATACATCTTGGTGGCCCCCGGATGGATGGAGTAGAGGGATTCATGAGACTCATCCATGATTTTACCCCTCAAACCATCCACATCCGCCACACATAACCTCCCTTGGTACCTTAGTACCTCATCCTCCCCTTGGGAGAAAGATCCGTTATTCCTGTTAAGGACCAACTCTTTCAACTCCATCAATCGGGTATAAAGATGTTGGTTAGACTTCACATACACCACTAAAGACAACTTGGAGTTATGACAAACCATAAAACCACCTTTTTTTGTTTCTTCTAGTCGAACACCGAACCGGGACAACCAATTAACATCCTTGACTAGTTCCTTTTTGTCATCATTAACATGAGACACAATACCCATGGACACTTGACTCAAAACATCCGCCACCATATTAACTTTTACGGGATGGTAAAGGACACTCATGTCATAATCTTTTAAAAGCTCTAATCGTCTTCTTTGGCATAGGTTCAAGTCTTTTTGGGTGAATATATACTGGTGACTTTTGTGATCGGTGAATATATCTACATGCACCCCATAAAGATAGTGTCTCCAAGTTTTGAAAGCAAATACCAGGGATGCAAGCTCAAGCTCATGAGTTGGACAATTCTTCTCATGTGGCTTGAGTTGTATAGAGGCATATGCTATGACATTTTCATGTCGCATGAGCACAGTGTAATAACCCGAAATTTGCTATGCTAAGTAATGCTTAACGTACCTAGAATGCCTACATTATACTGGGTTCACACGGATTGATGCGCGTGGAACCAGACCTCTGAACTTATGCATTAGCCAAGTCAACAAAATTTGTGAGTTAGTTTATCTAGTCAAGGTTGGGTCCAGCCATGTAGGGTACCCGAATATTAAGATTCACCCGGATGAGTCTTAACCGGACTTGAAAGGGGTAATCTTAAGTTTGGAGGGTCTAAGGGTAAAATGGTCTTTTCTAGGCTAAGGGTCATATTGTAATTACCCTATTAATTAGATATTTAATTAATTAACATAAGGAGTTGACAATTCGGGTAGGGCTGACCCGAATTGACTCATTTTCTTGAGTTAGGCTTCACCCGGGTTCGATCCTTGGTGGAAGCAATGATTAAATTGAATTTATTGGTATTTAATGATTAAGTTGAATTAATTGGTATTTAACTTTCTGATTTGACTACGGGAACATTATATTTTTAATAAAAAATTAATAATAAAATAAATAATTAACAAAGATTCCTAGTGTGACTAAGTCTTAATCTAAAACTCCTACTCCTAAACTTACTCTCATCTCTTTTCACTCCCATTTCACGTCTCTCACTCTCATTCTCATGTCCATCATCAGAAAAAAGGAACAAAAAAAGCAGAGTTCATCACTTGAAGAACTTGCACACAAAAATTCAAAAGAAAAAATAAACTAAAAATGAAAAGCAAAAGCATTTTTCAAACGGTTTGCATGTAAGTTTTGTTGGAGAAGCATTTTTTTTTTGTGGGAGTTGGCAGCACTTGAGATCAGATTTCAAAGGTGTTAAAAAACGAACAAAAGGTATGGGTTTTATTCCTCTTGGTCCCTTTCCCAAGAGACCCCAAAGATTTAGTCAAATTCTAATCTGGAATGTTCCCCTTTGCATGTCCCTGTCACTAGCTCCCGTCGATTGTTGTAGGTTGGGTATTTTTGCTGATAGAAATTAGGGATATCATGTGTTTTCACGATGATTATGTTCATGTTTGTATGTTCAGATTTATGTGATGATGAAAATGTGTGCAATGTGTGTAGCCGTGTTCTTGGGCATGTTTGAAGCATGAAAATAACAAGTTAAAGCCTTGTGTTTTTTGTATAAGATTACTTGGAAAAGATGCGCATAATAATGTATGAAATATCCAGCGAATTACCTAAGAGTATAACGTACAAATGATGAAAAAAATGGACTAACAACGAGACCAAATTTTCAGAAAATCTGGAAATTTGGTCTCGGCTAAGAAACAAGTGAGATGCTGAAATTTTTAACTTTTTTTAGATGTGAGGTCATTAGGGATTGAACCCAAGACCTCACCATATCCAAGATATTAAAATTCATCAATAAAAATGAGGCAAGTGGGATTAGAAATGGGGTAAGGTCAAGTGAAGAAATGAAAGAGGAAAAGAGTTAAAAAAAAATAGAGGTGTGTGGGGATCGAACCTAGAACCTATTGGATAGGTGAGGGATATAGGAGAAAAATGAATGTCAAATAAAATGAGGGGTGTGGGAATCGAACCCAAAACCTCTTGGATAGATGAGGAAGATAGGAGAAAAATAAAATAAAAACTAAAATGAGGGGTGTGGGAGTCGAATCCACGACCTCTCGTATAGGTGAGGAAGTTAGGAGAAAAATTAAAGAAAAATCAAATTAGGTTGTGGGGGATCGATCCCACATCCTATTGGTCTCCATCAAAAAAGAGAGGAAAGAAACAAAAAGGAAAAAGAAGTGTAGGTGTTTGGATTCGACCTCAAGTCTCCAAGATGAAAAATATAAACAAAAATTATAATATGAGACTAAGTGTTGCTCAAGGGATTCGAAATCGGATTCCCTTGACCAACTCCATATTGATACATATGTCTTACGTGCATAAATAATTAATGAATGCTGCCCAAAGGAATCGAACTCGAGACCTTGGAATAATTACAAGATGCATAAGTATTGTACCACATAATCTTTGATAAGGATGAGTCACTTAGACGAATTATGAATGAAGCCTCATGGCTTGTACGTATGGATTCATAAGTCCATCGCACGTTTAAAAATAAGTGAACCTAAGATGTATGTGATGAATTGATGTGACTCTGGGGATTTAAATAAGAGTGTGTAACAAACTAAAAGACCAAGTGCATTGGCATATGACGAAATGAACATTCACGTAATGGGGTGAGTAATAATGAAGAGCTAATATGCTAAAGCTAATAAAAATAGTGACAACACGATAAGAGGCTAAGATGAATGGTGAGGCAATTCTCAACCAAGCCTAGGAAAATGTTACCAAATGTACTCAGCTATGAGTGTGTAGAATGATGTAGAGTCAAATCTCAAGCATACTCCAAAAGAAAGTGTTAAGAATGAATTCATAGCTAATAATTAAAGAAAGAGTGACTACATGACTATAGGCTAGTGCAAGTGACACAAGCTGCATCTACGCCTAAAACTCAATGTCACTAAATAAAATTTCTAAGAGATTATATTTATGCTAAATGATGAATAAGCAAACAAAGAGTGGCTAAATGAGGATAGGCTAGTACAAGTGAGACAAGATGTATCTACACCTATAATCAATTTCCCTCAATGTAAATACCAAGATAGCATATGTTTGTTATATGATGAACAAATAATGAAAGGTGAGAAAAGATGAAATAAAAAGATGTTAAGAAAGAACAGGGTGGCATCACAATAAGAGGCTTGTACGAGTGAGACAAGCTACACCTACACCAATATAGGGTTACCAAAAGTACTCACCTAAGAGAGTGTTGAACATTAAGAGACAAGTCTCAATAACACTCTATATGTAAGTGTAAGGAAAATTCACACTAACTACGTAAAGAAGAGATGATTAATAATCTAATGAGCTATGACTACCTTTTGCTAGAAGCAAACTTCGATAATGTATGAGTTGAATGTAAATAGGAACTTTTAATGGAGCATCGACAGGCTAGCTATGAGTGGTGATGCCTTCTTTCAGGAATAGTGGAGGTTCACATAATTCTTATTAGATGAGACTGTCCACCAAGGTG
Organism: Solanum pennellii; assembly: GCF_001406875.1. Lineage (NCBI taxonomy): Eukaryota > Viridiplantae > Streptophyta > Magnoliopsida > Solanales > Solanaceae > Solanum > Solanum pennellii. The sequence continues at coordinate 53,133,784 of NC_028637.1, forward strand.
GGTAAGAGTCTCCTTAAATCTCCTAGTCTTTGAACTATGCTACCTATATAGGGAACTAGGCAGTGATTTTCCACCTAAGCGATCTAGGGATGTTTTGGTTTCACCTTGTCCAGTGAATCCACCTCTTTTCGGTGTGGGAAAGAAACCGGATTTCATGATGCTCACATGATATGTGTCTGTTAATGTTGAAGTTCCTCAAAGTATGAAAGATAATGAAATGACTGACACTGAAGATGTATGTGCAAGACAATTAGGAGGTGGAACTAGATTCAGGTAATGACATTAGGTCATTCTTGTTCATTGTACTTCATGATCTCTATGAGAGTTTTAAACTTCATCCTAGGTATAGCTGGTGTTTACATCAGCCTACGAATAAATGAAATGAATAATGTGACGTATGTATGAATGAAAGAAGTAGACTCTGTGTTTGCTAAAGAAGGCTCCCAAGTTGAGGTCCCATATATTGAGCCCTCATTTGGGAAAACCTAATGTTAAATCTGTGATTCCAAGGTCTCATTGTATATAAACTAATGATATGGGATATATGTATGTACTATATGAAATATGTTATGTGCTGGGTGCAATATGAAAAGAATGATGATGCATGTTACTCTCATAACATGACTTTCCTAATCTGATTTTGCAAGTCCAACTGACATGGCTTTCCATAATTCATATCTCTAGGAGAGAGCTCTTATTAATAATGAATGCCTTGGTGATTACTTGCATACACCCATACATAGTACAAGTGTGTACTAATCCCATACATTATACTATTTTAGGGGCAGGTTCAGGAGGGTGTTAAAGACATTCATTATAGTTGTTCGGACATCAGAGCATTTCATCCGGACTGGGAAGGTCCTCATGCATTTGAGGATGCCCGCCGTTATGTTTCGAGCTTAGTAATAGGTTTAGGCTAGTGGAATATGTTCCACTAGTATTTCCTTCCTATTTTTTGCAGGCTTATGTAATGGTGCTATTTTTGCAATTGTTACTTATGCTATAAGACTATTTATTGCAAGATTGAATAATGCTTTATTAGATGGTTGATACACATGAGTAATGAACTTCTTTATACGTGTATGCATTCTATAACTATGAAGTCTATGTAAACTTCAAACAAAGCAAAAAGTTTCAGATTTTCTGCTAAAATTAACTGAACGAATGTAATGACGACGTAAGTAGGCTTGTTTGCAACCTCTAAGAGGTCAACGACGCCTGTTTCGGCTAGGGTATAGACCCCGGTTGTGACACACACATCCTAGACCCACTCGGGAGGAATCACAATAAATCACAATGTCTTCGGTACCCTCCGGTAAGGTCAATATCGGAGCGGAGGTGACTCTATCTTTTAATAATTGGAAATTCTTCTCACAAGATTCCAACCATTTGAACTTGGACTTAGTTTGGGTTAAGTTCGTTAATTGAGATGCGATAGATGAAAATCCCTCAACAAACCTTTGATAGTAGCCAGAAAAACCTAAAAAACTTCGAATGTCGGTAGGACTTAAAGGTCTCGGCTAACTTTTTACCGCTTCGGTCTTTCTCGGGCGATCTCTACCCTTACGCTAGAGACAATGTTCCCAACAAATGCAACCGACCTCGACCAAAAGTTACACTTACTAAACATAGCAAAAGTAGGTTATCCTTGAGAACTTGCAAAACTATCTACAAATGTCTCATGTGATCATTTTCACTCATAGAGTATATCAAAATGTCATCAATGAAGACAATCACAAACAAATCAAGATACTTTCTAAAAACGTGATTCATAAGTTCCATGAATGCCTCCTGGAATTTGTTAGACCGAACGACATCACTAGGAATTCAAAGAGACCATATCTTGTTCAGAATGTCATTTTTGGAATATCAACCTCCCTCACTCTAAGCTGGTGATAACCCGACCTCATGTCAATCTTTGAAAAGTAACTTGCTCCTTGGAGTTGATCAAATAACTCATCAATCCTAGGGAGCGGGAACTTATTCCTTATAGTGACTTTGTTCAATTGACGATAATTGATACACATTCTCAAGGACCCATCCTTCTTCTTCACAAACAATACCGGGGCACCCCATGGGGATATGCTTGGTTGAATAAAACCCTTATCTACCAAATCTTTGAATTGAGCCTTTAGTTTTTTCAACTCGTCTGTGGATATCCGATAACGAGGGATTGAAATAGTTTGTGTATCCGGCAACAAGCTTATGCCAAAGTCAATCTCCCATTCGGGAGGAATTCTTGGGAGGCTATCGCGAAAGACCTCCAGAAATTCCCTCACTACGGGTACCGACTCAAGTGGAGGGACCTCAGATTCAAGATCCCTAACTCTTACTATGTGATAGAGACATCCCTTTGCAATTAAATTGCAAGCTTTTAGACACGAAATGATCTTATACCTAGGATTTGAGTTTCCTCCCTTTCACTCAAAAATGGGTTCATTAGAAATTGAAATTTAGCCACCCTTGACCTACAACCAATAGAGGTAAAGTAAGAATGCAGCCAATCCGTTCCCAATAAAATATCAAAATCTAACATATCAAGTTCTATCAAGTCAACCAACATAACTATATTGGGGAAGTAAATAGGAAAACCTTTATAGACTTTATCAACCACCACGAAAAGAACCACCGGGGTAGAAACCGAGAAAGACTCATCTAATATGTCAGGTAGTATTTCAATTTCATGGCTACAAGAGGGGTCACAAATGACAACACATCTCTCATATCCAACAAAGCGTATACATCAAAGCAAAATAATTTTAACATACAGGTGACCACGTTTGGTATGCTCTCTTGATCACTTTTGGATTGGAGAGCATACAAGCGATTCTTCTTCGGAGCATCCGGGTTTAGAGCATTTACTTGAGCTTGAGCATTTCCCCCTTCTTGAGTCTTCATAATAAGGAAATATTTAACCACTTTTTCCACAAATATAGCAATTACCCGTGCCCACAAGACACATGCCATCATGCCTTCTACCACATTTAGAACAAACAGGCCTTTCAACATAAGAACGACCAACATTTCCATCTTGGTGCTTGGGAGTAGGCACCTTACTCTTATTGGCTCTAGGAGTATTAGAAGATCTTTGATTATGAAACCTCTTCTTGAACCTTATTTTGTATTGAACCTCATACCTATTCGTAGAAGAGTTCCCCTCTTAGGTTCTTGCCTTCTTCAAATTCCTACCAACTTGCTTAAGCTTTTGCTCCTAAATTTGTTCGTCATGAACCATGAGACGAGAGATGTCCATGCTAGCAATAAACAAAGTTGAGCTATACTCATTTACCAGAAGATCGGATATCCCCATGAAGAATTTGTTCATCATTGCCCTAGAATCCGCAATCATAGTAGGAGTATGCTTTGATAGTTGAGTTAATTTAAGGTTATACTCCTTCATGCATATACCCCTTGAAGAAGGTTGATGAATTTTTGCCTTTTCATCTCCCTTAGTTCCAAGGGGAAGAACCTATCAAGGAAAACCAATTTGAAAGCTCCCCAAGTGATCCGACCTTCTATAACTGGCCTCTCATCCTTCCATTCCTCATACCACACTTGAGCCACATCTTTGAGTTGGTAGGTGGATAGTTCCGTCTTTTGATGAGAAGAAACACCCATAGCATCAAGAACCTTGAACACTTCATGAATGAACCCTTGTGGGTCCTCCTACACCTTAGATCCATAGAAAGTAGGGGGATTCATCCTTGTGAAGTTCCTAAACCTTAAAGCGGTGGTATTGGCATTGGGGTTCACTTGCACCATTGTATCCATAGCAACTTGGGTATCCAACACTTGAATGAAGTTATGAATGACCGAATATCTCAACATTAGACATAACCTTTTCTTCAATAGGAACATGAGGGTTTTGAGGAGCTTGAGAGGGAACCTCCTTATTCAAGTTCTCCTGTCTAGCCCTTCGAGCATTGTTCCTCCTTGTTTTCATTGCCTACAAGAACAAATAAAGATTTAGAAGAAAGGACTACATAGAGTTAAGACTCTTAGGCACGACTAAAGAATAACAAGAGAGTGAAAGTTCGTAAGAATCACATTTTCTCTCATGCATAAGTGTGGCACAGTTCACAATTATGAATAATACATTACATAGACATGGTTTGACGAGACATCAATCCTAAGAAGATTTAACCTCATGTTCTGATAACAACTTTGTAACGACCCAAAGTACACCCTAGTCATTACCATCGTCATCATCCTCTACGATGACTAAGAAAAGCCTCTTAGCATTCGTCATAGCAATCATATTTCAAAACGCGGAAATTAAAAAACTTTTTCTTATATAGCATGGAGGTTTACATAGACCTCTACATAGGAAGCATACATAGGCTTCTCAGAATAAATCATAATAACGCATAGGAATTTAGTCTAATACTTTGTCTCATACCAACCATCTAAATGGAGTCAAACAATCCGGGCAAAGCCTTACTCAAATCCATAATTGCCACATAGGGCTTACATCAATATATTCAACAATACGAAATAAATGAATGTCTACTAGACAATACAAGTACTACTAAGACAGAATGTGTGGTAGCATCCTCGAACTAGAGGGCATACCAAAAATTGAGAGTCTAGTGCAAGCCTTCTTGCTTTAGCCTCAATGATACCATAACATCCCGAACCTAAAATGTTTGGGGAAAAACAGAAGAAATATGGGTTAGTACAAACCAGATGTAGTAAATAGGGTCCCTATGCATAAAATTGTTAATGTATGAGAAAAGGTCGAATTTAGTCAAAACTATCCACAAATGACCAAAAATTAAATATGCACATATAAGGAACATCATAACCATATACACATATAAGTAACTCAAGTAACACTTGTGCAATGCCAAGAAAAAAGCCCCATAACCCTATTCAAACATAAGTATCACATTAATAAACACATTTCATACATACAACATATTCTAGTATATAGAACATTCTTCATATACCAATACTAGTCATAGATTATCAACATAATCATAATCATGGTATAACACTACTATCATCATCTTATAGGATCCCACATGTGCAATGTGTAAGAGAAGTCCCACACCCTCCCTCACACTATGTAGTAACCTTTAAGACAACACTAATAGAAGTTCACATAAATAACTTGTTCATACATTTACTTTAGGGAAATAAGAACCATAACAGACATGAGACAATGTGAGCTACATAGAATCCGGTGTTCTACCCCCAAACGAAAGAGTGGGTATACACTTGCCTAAGGTGCAACCATCCGTACATAGCTATTCTAGGAGGATCCACTAAGCTAAAGTCCTATGTGGACACATATTTAAGGGTCAAGAGATTTCTTCTATAAACCTTGACTACTAATCATGAAAATTTCCATCTCATGAGACAACAAATATCTTGGGAACCAACACTACTAGTCGTGAAGAAACACATGTGGGAGGAAGGACTTACTAACGTGAGACCTCCATCTCATTTACATGCCCTTTCAGTGCTAAGCAATTATTCCATTTAGTAATCATTATATAATATCATACAAGTTCACATTAGTCTATTTTATACCTTTAAGTAAACATTTTATCACAATAGCTCATAGTTGATCACAAGTGAGAACTATCCTTTCACTTTAGACATAACATTTATAATCATGAGAAACTACCTTCAATCATATATTGAACACATCATAACATAATTACATACTTCATAGACAATCCATTGATCTAGGGTTAGGGATGAGGGATCCTGGGCACCAACATCATAAAAACAAAAATGGCTATAGCATCATTATCACATAAGTAGATTTCACCTTGCATAATTGAGATCAAAGGAGAATCAAGAGCATACCTCATTGCCCTTCATGGGACTTCAAACATAAATACCCAGGAAATCACAATAAACATATGAAATAGGTCAGTTAATGAAGTATTAACATAACTAAAGTCAAAGTAAACAAGTGACATGTTCATCACCCTCAACAATTCACCTTAATAAATCCAGGAAATTAGGGATTTAGGGTAAATACATGGGTTAGGGAAAATATCATGGGAATTCATCAATTAACCATTAATTCATACTTAAACAATTTTAATTCATCATAATTCATTACAATTAGCTCATAGTTTTACACAGTAGCCCCCCAATTCTTGACTTTCGCAGACTGCTCCGGCAGCCTGCCTACCCATGTTGGAGTAGTTCCCAATGACCCTTCCAGTGGTCCTTAGGTTGTATTTTTAAGACATTTAGACTCTATATACTACAGTATACCTACAAAAATTCTTTTTACAAGTTTTGTATTCCATTTGACCCTCGGAAACCTTCGCCAAACATAGGGACATCAACTAGTTAAATTTCACTAGTTTCTGGACGTTAAGGCTTTTCTTTAATCTTATTGCTCCGAAACATCACAGACAAGTTGTTTATAATTATTTAGGTCTAGACCCTTCATTATTTAACATATTAAGATGTATTATAGGTCATGAAATTTACAGGGTGTTACAGTATTGTAACAGACTATGTATTTTCTTATATTCATATAGTATGGGTCGTGTCCCATGTATTCTTGTTTCTATGCTTTGATGAGTTTGAGACTTACTATTTCCTATGATATCTAAGGAAGTATGTTATAAGATATATTCTAATGTTTTGTGAAAAGTGTTCATTCTGCACTACTTTCCATTATATATATGCGATAAACGATACGGAAAGGTCTTGTACAAGATATCCGAGAGGTCAAGTACGCGTGTCGCCATTCGAGATTGGCCCTAAATTCTAGGATGTAGTATCGAGTCGTGAAAAGATTGGTATCAGAGCATAGGTTATCAAAGTACTTTTAGGAATCAAAAAGTCTCATCAAGTCACATCTAGTAGAGTCTTGACCATCCGTGTGAGTCGCAACTCAACTATACAACTATACGCTAGATGCTATAAGGTGGGAGAGGATCCCCAAGAGTTTATTGATGAGGTGTATAATATAGTGCATGCTATGGGAGTAACTTATAGAGAGAAGGTGGAGTTCACTTCGTATCAATTGTAAGATGTTTATCAAGTGTGGTACACACAATAGAAAGGCAATTGACTGGTTAAGTAGGGTCCTATTGAGAGGGAAGAATGTTGTACGTCCATGCTACATGATGATATGACCCTAGCTAGACTCATGATGTACGCCCAATAAATTGAAGAATTCATTTCTATGTTGTCCAAATATGCCCCATCCATTGTGTCTAACTCTAGTTATGAAATGAGTAGATTCGTGATGGGTGTCCCCGATCTAGTGAGAGAAGAATGCCGTAGGGCCATGCTAAATGATGATATGACTCTATATAGACTAATGGTATATGCCCAATCTATTGAAGAGCCCAAACTTAAGAGGATGTCTAGAAATTTTAAGAGAAGTGGTTCTAGTGACCAACATCAAACTAGGTAGGTTCCAAAAGAGGGTAAAACTAAAGAAGAACCTAGGAGTGCTAAGGTGAAATTTGAGAATGAAGGTGGTTCTCAAAATGAAAAGCCTACATGTGTCACTTTTGAAAAAAGGCACTATGGGAAGTGTTTTGCCGGAACTAGTGGTTGCTTTGGGTGTGGGAAGGATGATCATAAGGTGAGAGATTGTCCTACTAGTGCGGCTAGAGGAAGAGAGGGTAAGAAAGTTGCTTCTAATGTTCCAAAGGAGAAGGCTCTTTTCTATGCACTCCAGGCAAGAGGATCAAAGCCGAATAAGAATGATGATGATGATGTTGGTAAGTTATATTTCATTCTTCTAGTGTTATGAGTTCCTTCTAAGTGGGGGAGTACGATGAGTAAAGGAGTTTTTATTGATTGTTTTGGCTCTTCCATTCAACTCAAGCTTGAGAGTAGGAAGTCATAGAAGTATTTGCATATTGCATTGTGTTTAGGGGTTTTGTTGAAATTGAATTTCATTTCTTCCTTGCATTGTGAATTTTATAAAGTGATGATTATGTTGTAAGATGTGTTTATAGGACTCTATATTGCATAGTAGTGTGTTTCCATCATAAATTGCCTAAAAGTTGCATTTTTGGAAAAGTTGCCCAAATCATTGTAATACATGCCTTCTCACTGTAAGAATTTTGGAAAAATTGACTAATTCATTCTTTGGTCTAAAATTGTTCTAGTGGTTTATAACTGATGTATGTGAGTATGATATTAAATATAAAATGAGTTTTTGCTATTTAGAATGAAGCATGTGAGTTTTATAGCATGATATGTTATAGAATTTATTCTAGTTTATGTTGTGTTGTGATGCTCATGATTATGTGAAATTGATGTTTTATTAGGTGTTTGAATAGTAAATGTGTTATATGGTATGATCATGAGTTTCTTATTGAATCTCTATAGTGTTCGTAGAGTGGCAAATGTCATTCGAGGACAAATATTGTCCAAGTTGGGGGGATTGTAATACCTCGAAAATGAATTAGCTGAAGCTATATCCTAACATTGTTTTCATGATGGTCCAAGGTCCTAATATTGTCTATAATGTGGTATTGAGGCACTGACTAGAGTTTTAGGTGAATTGAAAGTAAAACATCGAGGGACGACTAAGACGTTTGACGACAAAGTCAACTATGTGCCTCATATTTAGTTTTCTATGTTTTATATGTCATTAATAATGTTATAAGGTCATTATATGAGTTATTATAATGTATATAGGAAGTATGTCAAGTTTCGTGATGTTTGGCGGTCAAACGTTCAACAACGTCCATGACGTTCGAAAGGTTTGCCTCGAAACAATCTTCTGAGTCTATGCATGTTTCATCGAGTTAATGTGTTCGTTTTCGATGAATTTCATGTGAGAGGTCCAAAAATTGTATACGAGAATGTTTGGGTTAGAAACGTTCGGGTAAGAGTTCCCAAGGATCAACCAAAGGTCCTTGAGGAAGGACCTTTCTCAAGAGCCAAGGCTGTCTAGACCTGGCCCCAAATGGCTGAGGCAAACGACGGCTTGTGGGCCAGTCGACGCCCGTTGATGGGTCTCGTGGTTCAATGCATATCCTAGGGATCTTAAGCTCCCAAATTCATGTCTATGAGTCAAACGACTGGAGGACAAGATGGTCCATTTGTGGATAAACGGTCCGTCGACTACCAACCGTCGATTGTACTAGTTTCCTGCGCAATCACTGTTAAGTTCAAGGGGTGAATTGGTAAATTTATACCACGTCCAAATAAGATATGGTAGGTTACTTAGGGGTATTTTTGGTATTTTAAACATGTTTATAAATCTAATACATTTTAGAAGATTTCATTCTTCAAATCAAAACCTAAAATCTCTTAGAAATTCTCTAGCACTCCATTGGAGAAAAAACTCAGTGAAGGGCTTGGATTGGAGCGCTGAGTGAAGATTCTTCATCAAATTGGAGAATTATCTTTGCTGAGGTATGGGTTTTTATCCTTGAAACTCTATTCATCAAGGAGCCCAACTTTCAATGAAGTTTTCTAATATTTTCTAAGATGAATTATCAAATTTCATGATCTATCCATGGGTTCTTGCATTAAAGTATTTAAAATATTGTATATTATTGGATTTTTATTAATTTGATGATTTTAACTCAATTAATCTATGAACCCATGTAATTGATGAACCCTTGTTTTTTACTACTTTATGGGCTAAGTGATTTAGACTTAATCATTATGAATTCTAATGTATTTTTCTTTGAGCTATTGATTGATGTAATAATTGTATTAAATTTATATATAGGTTGTATTAGATTGATGAAATATACTTAATTGACCTAGTTTCATTTAGTATCATAGTTTTTATATGGAATTGATATTCATGGCCATGGTTAAGGGCCTTATGGTATTGAATTGGAGGTTTGACATTGGATTGAAGTGTTGAGGATGGAGTGGTGGTACGATGACCTAATTCCCTTTATATAATGGTAAATATAATTCAATTATATTGTGATTTGTATGGTCCACTTATGGTGGCGGGGTTATGTGCTTTAATTTAAATTGGTGTGGCCTTGTCGACGTTATCTTATATATTATGATTATCATGACCTTGTCGGAAAATACTTGAAGTATTATAATGATTAGTGTAGTTGATTTATGTGAAGTATGATCATATCTATCTACATGTGATGTAATATTAAAGTATGTGTTCTCTCTATGTATGTTAGGTGATCATGTAGACAATGACTATGTGCTTTTATGTATAGTCTTAGAGTTGATGCATGATTGCTCCTACTTGACTATATGAGTTTTGATGGTTATAATGATGATGATATAGTAATGTATAGGAGGACATAAATATAATAAGGGTCATTCCTATGTGGTTAAAAGAATCATATGCTATATGTGATAATGTCAAGAATGTTGTATCTTGTTTATGGGAGACTGGTGTTGATAATTTTGTTCTTATTAACTACCTCCTTTGTCTAGAAAGTAGCAACAAGATGTGTTCTAACGCGTGCACTCGTTAAAAAGACTTCTAATCGACATAATTATATATACATTCAATAATCTATTTGAAAATTGTTATTAAGCTAGGTCTACTTTGTCATTTACCCATGGTTACCACAACCCTAGTTGTGGATTTAGTTACCCATGCATATAAGAAACAATTCATAGTTGTTAAACAATACAACATGAACTTACTTTGACAATTCAAAGAAAATTTAGAAATTCAACTTGAAAAAACAGGAAATCACTTGAAAACCAAATTCGGAAATTTAATGAATCCTAAAGTTGCAAAACCCAATCTCCAAAAACAAACTAAGAAAATACTAATAGAATACAACCCCAAAAACGAGGTTTTTACACCCTATTTATAGAAAACATAGTCCTAAATTAAAAGGAATTAAAATAAGGAAAGTTGTCCAGAACACGTGGCTGTAATTGACGTCCTCCAAAAATGGTCCATCGATGAAACGACGGACCGTCGACTGCCTATATCAGTCCAGAATTAACATCTTTTTCATCCTTCAGATGGCATCAATTATGAATCAATCGACATAACAACAACACAGTCCATCGATGCATCTACGGTTCGTCGATGCCTTCCGTCATTCCATACTTAAACTTTCTTCAACATCGGGTACTGGGACAATATCAAAATTATTGATGATTCAACAAGATGGTTTGGCGATCAATAGACGCACCTTCGATCGTTCTTTAGCCCTCACTTGTTCAAATTTCCTCGAGTTTCTCCAGATTCCTGAACTATCAGTCAACGGTCACGATCTATGGTCCGTCAATGGCCTTCATGGGTCACCTCTACACTAAATCTTAGTTGCCTTCTGCATTTTTGGTTTAGACATCTTTCCTGCAAAATAAAGATTAAAACAGCTTAAAACTACTACAAAAAGGCAATCCACAACACACAAATCTTAAGGGGAAAACAGAGGTGGTGAAACTAGACCATTTATTCAAACTGACATTAGGAGTTTCTTGGGTATAGCGGGTTATTATCGGAGGTTTGTTGATGGTTTTGCGTCCATTCCATCTCACTTGACTACTTTGACCCAAAAGAGCAAGAAATTTGAGTTGCCGTAGGCATGTGAGAGAGGCTTCTAGTACTGTGTCAGATAAACAATATCTACACATTAGGGATTGTGTGAAGGATGAACAATCTCTACATATCAGAGAACGTGTGAAGGCTCCTTGTAAGAACTCTCTGCTCAACTTTCACCAACCGGGACATCACCCCCTTTTCATTCAGAACCTTTACGTCCTTGTAGACCTGAAACTTACCATCTACACACCACTGGTTTGGATCCTCTGGAATTAGTGCAGGGACATAATCCTGGGGTCTCGAAGCAGACTCCAAACTATGAGGCTTAGTGGGCAGGTACCTCAGAGTGAATGGCTTCTCGTGATCCGGAACCTGGGGTAGTGTCCTCATTCGACCGAAGAGAGTGGGACGATTCTGAACCTGTTGCAGTTTTGGAGCAAGATGCTCCTTCAAAAATCGTAGCAGACCCGTACGGTGTGCCGGTCAATGTGCGCTCCTCATGATACTGGGAGGTAGTGACTACGCCGGAAGCCCCCTTCTGCGGGGTAACCCTAGTGGCTCGTGCAACTGGTGTAGGGGTGTGGGTGCCTAGGGTCACATACTCGGGATCCCGCTCATCGTCGAAAGTGTCCATCATCGGACGGGATGGTGCCATAGACTTGGACCTACCCCTTTAATAAAAGATGTCCAGTTTGGGGGCCATATGTACCTTTAAAGAAGTTTTTTGTCTCATAGTAATCTTTACTACATACTCAAAACAAACGAAATAGAGAAACAAAACAAAAAACACATTCCATTTCAGACATGCAGTATTGGTTGATGGGAACTATCGATGGGCCGTCGATTAATTAACAGACCGTCGATAGTGTCCGTCGTTGGACACTTACGAATTATTGAGATTTTTCATCTACAGATTTCTAAGTTGAAAACGACGGACGTGCAGAACGGCCTATTTAACAATCAACGAACCATAGTCCACTTCCATTGTTTGACCCTTAGAATAATTTTTAAACTCTATCAACACAAGGTCTTAGTTGGAAACGACGGACGTGCAGAACGGCCCGTCGACAAGTCAACTGACCATAGTCCACTTCCGTCGTCTTAAATTTAAACTATTTTAAGGATGCTTAATCGACGGACACCATCGACGGTCCATCGACGGCGTCTCATATTGTTGGCCTGAGACAGATTTCAGGGCTTATTTTAAGAATAACATTTTTACACTTTTTAGACCCACACAAGTTTACCCAACACATATCAACAATTAAAAGACCATTTCTTCATCCTTAGGGTTTCGATTCCATCAGGTTCATGCTCTAATTAAAAGATGCTACCAAACCCTAAGTCGGATAGTAAATAAACTTATTTTAAACAGATTATAGCACTACCCATTCACTTTCTGTTATTCTAATGGACATTTTACCTAGGTTTTAACAAGCACGAGCATACAATTTTGTCCCTAAGTCGAGACCCACATTCTATGTTTCGTTTCCATTAGTGTATGAAAGAGAATTCATCAAGAAAATATAATCGAATACCTGAAAATCTTAGTGGAGTGAATAGGAGAGTGATCTTTGAAAGAACCTACGTGCCCGACTTGAACACCGACCGGAGAAAGCAACAGTAAATATGTAGAATTTTTAAAGGAGAGGGTTTTATGAATTTTAAAGAATTCAGAGTTTGAGGGAATCTGATGAATTTGAAAGGGGGAAATATGGTGTTTTTATGAGAAAAGAAGTAAATAAGGGAAGGAAAATGATTGGGGGGGATTTGAAAAGATTTTTGAGGCGAACGCACTGTTTTTCTTTTAATAGTATCAGCAAGGCCACTGGTTCTTTTGGACTGACGAAAGCCTACCGACGGTTTGTATGTAAGTAGACGAATTTTCCTTTGGATCGTTTATTGCAATAAAACTTGGAGATTTTCAAGACAACCATGGAATCTATGGACACCATCGAAAGTGTATTTATTGAATGACGACCCGTCAATGGGGTCCGTAGATCTGTGCACCAGACCATTTTCTACAAAATTTTAGTTTTGGTCCCTGTAGAATAAACACCCATTAAGCTATTCTTTTTGTGTTTTTATTGACACTTTTGAGACAACGAAACTAATCTCTAGCCGACACTAATAAAAAACAGAAACCATGAGGATAAGCAAAAAAAAAAAAAGAAACAAACAATGCAACTATTCCTAAAATGAAAAGAAGAACATATTGTTGGCTAGAGGATACACCTTGGGTTGCCTCCCTAGATGCGCTTGATTCAACGTTGAGGCACGACACAAGATCCTTGATTACTCAGACTTCATCAAGGTGATATGACTAAACCAATTCATAGACACTCTCCGCATTCCCCTGGTAAATCTTAATCTTTTGCCCGTTGACAGTGCACTTTTCCCCCTGCGTGTTGTCCAACTCAACCTCTCCATGATAAAACACTTAAGTTGTAAGGCATGGTCACGTCCACTTAGACTTGAGTTTCCTCGGAAACAAGCGTAGCCTAGAGTTTAATAGAAGCACCAAGTCCCCAACCACAAATTCTCGCTTTTCAATCTTTTGGACAGGGTACTTCCTCATCTTTTATTTGTAGATTGCTTAACATTCATATGGTTTTAGGCGAAACTCATCAAGCTCATTTAACCCATTAGCCCATAAGTCTCTGTTCCACTGCTTCATCCAATATATCTTTAGTTTCATCATTTCCCATATGGCTTTATGCTCTAACTCGAGTAGCAAGTGACAAGCCTTTCCACATACAAGGTAGTATGGGGACATACCTATGGGGGTATTTTATGCAGTTCGGTAACACCAAAGAGCATCATGAAGCCTCCTTGACCAATCCGTTGTATTAACATTTACCAAATCTGATAGAATTTGCTTAATCTCTTGATTGGACATCTCAACTTGCCCTCTAATTTGTGGATGATATGGAGTGACCACATTATGGCAAACCCCATATTTCTCCAATAGCCCTTTGAACAACTTATTTCAAAAGTTAGATCCACCATCAGTAATAGGTGTGCCAAATCTGGAGAAGATGTTCTTTTTCAAGAACGCGGTGACACTCTTCCTTTCATTGTTAGAAAGTGCTATAGCTTCTACTCACTTTCACATTTAATCCACCTCCACAAGTATATATTTTATCCCATGAGAACTCATAAGCGGGCCCATAAAATAAACGCCCCATAGATCAAATAACTCATTCACTATAAGGGTTTTTAAAGGGAGCTCTTGCCTCTTCGAAATTCCTCCATTTATTTGGCATCGATCACATGACTTGGCAAACTCGTGAGCATCTTGGTGAATTGTTGGATAATAGTACCCACATTGAAAATTTTTGTGGGCAATCCGGATACCATTATGGTGCCCACCGACAGATGAGAAGTGGCATGCCTCCAAAACACTTAACATCTCATCATCCGACATGCAACGGTGAATAGGCCCATAAGCACAACTCGGATATAAACAAGGCGCATCCCAAAAGAACTTCTTTAAGATCATGCATAAAATTCTTCCTCTAATGGAAGGACAAGTCCGAAGGGACCATATCACTAGCCAAATAATTAGCGAAATCGACGAACCAAGGAATCAAATCATAAGAAGCGGTCAATACATGCTCATCAGGAAAGGTATCATCAGTTTCAACCTTTTCACCCAATTGTCACATAGTTTCATCCTCTAGCCTAGACAAGTGATCGGTAACTTAACTTCTCGTCCCTTTTCAATCTTTCACCTCAAAATCAAATCTTGCAATTATAGCACCCATATTATCAAACATGGCTTCCTTTCCTTTTTTTCAATCAAGTACCTCATACCGTAGTGGTATGTATCCACTATTAACCTTGTGCCAAGCAAATAAGAGCAAAATTTTTCAAACGCTAATACCACCACAGGAAGCTCTTGTTAGTCACTGTGTAGTTCTTTTGGGCTTTTTTTAGGGCCATACTTGCATTGTTAGTGGGTTGAAGGATTTTATGCCTGCTCTGTCCCAACACCACACCAAGTGCAACCCCGCTAGCATCACACATCACCTCAAATGGCTCACTCCAGTCTAGGGAAATACTAATGGGCGCGGACACCAAGTTCTCCATCAACGTTCCAAATGCTTTTTGACAAGCTTCATCAAAATAGAACTTGCATTCCTTCTCAAGCAATTTCTACAAAGGATGTGCAATTTTTGAGAAATACTTAACTTATTACACCTTTTACAGAGATTGGTGGGGGAAGTCTCTCTATAACTTCAAATTTCGCTGGATCAACCTCTATCCTCTTCTTCAAGATGCGATAGCCCAATAATATACCTTCTTTAATCATAAATTGACATTTCACCCAACTAAGCACAAGATTGCAATATTCACATATTTTGGGAACCTCGGCCAAGTAACTCAAACACCGATCAAAGGAGTTGCTGACAACAATAAAATCATCCATGAAGACCTCAATAGTATCCTCCACCATATCGGAGAATATTGACATCATACATCTCTAGAATATGGCTGGCACATTATACAACCCAAGAGGCATTCTCTTGAAGGGGAATGTCCCAAAGGGCAAGTAAAACTTGTCTTTTCTTGATCCTCGGGGGAAATAGAGATTTGATTGTAACTCGAATACCCATCAAGAAAACAGTACCATCCTTTTCCTGTGAGTCTATCCAATATCTGATCCATAAAGGGCATAGGAAAATGGTCCTTCTCAGTACATGCATTCAGTGTCCTGTAATTCCATACAAACTCTCCATTTTGTCACCAGCCTTGTTGGAATAGGCTGGTTTGTGTCATTAGGCACTACTGTCATTCCCCTCTTTTTGGGCACACAATGAACAAATGCATACACAACTACTATTTGCAATAGGATATAGAACTTTGGCATCCAACCACGTAATGTCTCCTTCTTCACTACCTCTTTCATAGGTGGATTCAACTATCTTTGGTACTCAATACTGGGCTTGTCATCGGTCATGAGTTGGATTTTGTGTGAACAAATACCGGAAGGTATCCCAATAATGTCCGCAATGATCCAACCAATGGCTTATTTGAACCTTTTCAAAACTTCCACTAGACACTCTACTTGTTGCACATTAAAATTCGCTACAATGATACCAAGAAAGTGTCATCTCTACCAAAAAATATACACCTTAAATGAGGTGGTTGGGCCTTAAGCCCCAATTTTTGAGCCTGTTCTATAGATGGTCTCATGGGTGGAGACTCATGATGCTTCATATCTAACTCTAATTTCTTTGGTTTGGACCAATATTCAGTACGTTCAAATGTCGCAACCAAAGACCCATAAACTTTAGTACCCTCACTTGCGAAATTCATGATCGCTGCCGCTAGAGCCTCGATATCCAGGCATCTTTGATTTGTATTTCAGACATACTCTCAACCCGATTTGATATAACAGATACCATTTAGAGCTCACCACTCTAAATGTTGAACATAGCTTCTTCATTTTTCAACCTAAACTTCATATGCCCTTTTTTCATATCAACGAAGGCACGACCATTGGCAACGAACGACCTCCCAAGAATAATAGGAACCTCAAAGTCCAGCTCAAAGATAAGAATCACAAAATTTGCTGGAAATATAAACAATTCCACTTTCATAAGCACATCATGGAATGTCCCAATGGGCTTTTCAGTGTTCGATTGGCCATCAGTGATCGCATTACAGTAGGCTTTGGGTAACCCAAACCCAATTTCTAATAAATGGAAAGAGTCATGAGGTTTATGCTAGCACCTAGATCACATAGTGCTTTAGTAAAATTTAATAATCCGGTGGTACATGGAATAATGAAAGCGCCAGGATATTCCTTTTTCTGCATAAGAGACCTTGTAGCAATAGCACTACAATACTGTATTCAGTCATTACCTCAAAACCTATCTATCTCTTCTTTGTTACCATATCCTTCATAAATTTAGCATAACCGGCCATTTGTTCTAGATCTTCTATCAAAGGGACATTGATGGAAAGTTGTTTTAACATGGTGATAAAATGCCGATATTTACCATCCTCAGTCTTCTTTCATCAATCTCTTAGGGAATGGTGGTTGAGGTCTAGAAATGGGGACCACTTTCTGAGGTACGTCTACTTCTTTCGCCGTTTTCCCACCAATTCACCAGTAGTTTCCACCACCTCTTCATCTTTTCTCATATGATATTCTACCACATACAACATAGGTGGATCAATAGTTTGCTTACCTCCTCAAGTAGTGACTGCCATGCAATGTCCATCATTTTTAGGATTTTGGATGGTATTGTTAGGAAGAGTGCTTGGTTGGTGTAGGTTCATAGTAGTGGATAATTGGGCCTTTTGTAACTCATGATTCTTTATCGAGACTATATTTCCATCCACCTTTTACCAAAAGTTCGCTAAATCACTTCTCAATTCCTTGACATGATCATCATTAGAATCAAACCTCCTCATCATCTTGTGTAACATATCCTCAACTTACGCCATACTACCTCCACCATCCCTAGAAGCAACTTCCCGATTTTGAGGTGGAACATAGGGCCCACTCCTATCATTTCTATTACCGTAGTTACCTTAGTTGAAATTTTTGTCACTGTTGTAGTTTCCATCTTGAACATACTGCCCTCTCTATTGTAGTTATCATAATTCTTACCTTGATTTCCTTGACCCTGATGCAAATTCTATTGATTGGATCCTTGGCTGTTTGGTCGGAAACCCCCCATCTGATCATTCACTACATAATTATCCTCTTTATAGTAGTTGTCATCCGCTGGCAGTGGTGTTTTAGACAAGTAAATCACCACATTTATCTTCGGTGCACCTCCAGTGACATGTTTCAATACCAGTACAAGCTCAGTTCTCATTTGAGCCATTTCTTCACGAATCTCATCAGCCACCAGATTGTTTCTATCTTGCACTACAAAGGTGTTTCTCACAGTGTTTGACTTTCTATTACTCCAAGCCTTGTTGTTGTGAGAAATTTTCACCAACTTTTCTGTGATCTCTTCATAAGTGCACTCACTATAAGAAACCTTTGTAATCGTATCGAGTACTGCTTTATTGTTATCATCTTAGCCCTGATAGAAGTACTCTTTCAATGACACATCATCAATGTGGTTGTTTGTGATACTCCTCAAATACGCAGTAAACCAGTCCCAAGAGCTACTTACCGACTCTCCCGATAGTGCCACACAATTTTTCACCTTATCCTTGTGATTTAGCCTCTTTGAAAGTTGATAGTACTCAGGTAGGAATTCATCTCTCAATTCATCCTAAGTGTAGATAGAATTATACGGCAACTCAGTAAACCATATCGATGCATCTCTGTCAATGATAGAGGAAACACACGCAACCTGATGACGTTCATATCTAAGTATAGTCTCCCCACACAACTTTTGCATACAGACCTCAATTTGGACATGTGAGCATGGGGATCCTCTGATGGTAGCCCTAAAAACAAACCCCTCGAGGTGATCATCTGCATCAAACTACTTGTTACCATGAATGTGTGCCCATGTGGTATAGAAATTAGAACTAGAGGTCCATCAGAATCAGTAATGTTGACATTGACCCTATAATACTCTTGAGGGCAAAGGACGGAAGGTTGCATCCTCAAAGCGTTATCAGCCTAGTTTTTCGCAACAACTTCATTGTGAGCCGCAACCAGTGGTGTAGGCTGAAGAATTAATCCATCACCTTCATTGACTGGTAACTACTTATTTTACATTCTTCAAAGTGTACTTTAGGTTTAAGGTCGAATGGAATTGGCTGTTCTCCTCGGCTACGTGTACTTGGCATACAATAAAGCTAGACCTGAAAAAAGTAAAATAACAGAAAAAGTAAAATCAGTAAATCGTTGACTAAACTTCTGTAATATGATTAAGGTTAATCCAAAAGAAAAAATCTCTGGCAGTGGCGCAAAAATTTAATAAGATTAAATAACACATCTCTTTAAAAGAAGAAGATGTTGTATCAAGTAAATAACCCAACTAGTAGGTTGGGGTCTATCCCGCGAGGAAAATTGTTTATACTTAACTTCAATATACAATTACTTCTATTTAGTCAAGCTATTTCAAAAAATAGGTAACTAAAAGGGGGTTTTGTGAAACAAAATTATTTTAATATCTCTAAGTAAAACAAATAACAGTAGTAAATCTTTGGTTTTAATAAGGTTGTGAGAGAAACTAGGGTGTATGTGTTCCCCATAGGTTCATAACACCATATTCCTAGCTATAACAATTCTTCCGTAGTGTTTTAAATGCATAGTGATAAGTTAAGTATCTCTCAATCCTTGTTCCGGCATTTAGAGAATATCACCCGTACCTTGGTCCAACTACATGTGCATAAGCTACAAAACCTTACCTTTACTTCAAATTAAGCATCATATTCAATGTATGACTTAGTTATTACTTTGCACCAATCGAGACTAGTCTATTATATAGTATTCCAATAAATCTATGTTGATAAGGCTTTTCTTATTAACTACCTCCTTGTTCGGCAAGTAGAAATAAGGTGAGTTCTAATGCGTGCACTCGTTACAAAGACTTCTAAGCAAAAGAATTATCATTAAATGCAACAACCTATTTTGAGAATTGCTATTAAGCTAGGTCGACTTTGTTAATCACCGATGGTTCCCACAACCCTAATTGTGGATTTAGTTACCCATGCATATAAGAACACAATCCATAGTTTTTAAACAATAAAACATGAATTTACTTTGATAAATCAATGAAAATCCAGAAATTCAACTTGAATTAGGAATAAATCACTTGAAAAAAAAATTCCGAAATTGAATTAATGCTAACGTTGCAAAACCCAGTCTCCGAAAACAAACTAAGAACAATAGTAATAGAATCCAACCCCAAAAACGTTGTTTTTACACCCTATTTATTGAGAAAGAATAGTCCTAAATGAAATGTTATTAAAATAATGAAAGTTGTTTAAAAAAAGCGGTTGTAATCGATGACCCCCACAGAAACGACGGATCATTGACTGCCTCCGTTAATCCAAATTAAGAATCTTTTACATCCTTCACCTAACATCCTATTTGAATCAATCGACGGACCAATAACACGATTTGTCGATGTGTCTATGGTTTGTCGATGCCTTGCTCCGTTCCATACATAGACTTTCTTCAACTTCGGATACTGGGACTATATTTGAACTTATCGATGACTCAATAGGACAACCCGTCGATCCTTCCGTAGCCCCACATTTGGTAAAATTTCCCCGAGAGTCTCCAGATGCCTGAACTATCAATCAACGGTCACCATCTACAGTCCGTCGATGGCTTTCGTAGCTCACCGCTGTACTAAATCTTAGTAGTCTTCTGTCATTTGGGTTTGGACATGTTTCTTGCAAAACAAAGATAAAAAAAATATTAAAACTACTATAAAAAGGCTCTAGACATACACAAATCTTAAAGAAGTAGCATTGAATGTATTGTGAAACCACGGTACATCATGTTACAAGTGCTTAAGGAGAACCAATTATTTACCAAGTATAACGAATGTGAGTTTTTTTTGAGGTGGGTGGATTTTCTTTGTCATATATCTCTAGTGAGGGAGTTGAGGTTGATCCAAGGAAAACCAAGGTGGTGAAAAATTTGCCTAGACCATTTACTCAAACCAACATTAGGAGTTTCTTGGGTCTAGCGGGTTATTATCAGAGGTTTGTGGATGGTTTTGCGTCCATTGCATCTCTCTTGACTACTTTGACCCAAAAGATTAAGAAATTTGAATTGTCGGAGGCATGTGAGAGAAGGATCCATGTTTTGAAAGATAGGCTTACTTTCGCTCCGGTGTTGACCTTACTAGAGGGTACCTAGAGTTTCTTTAGATATTATGATTCATTCCAAGTGGGTTTAGGGTGTATGCTTACCCCATATGGGAAAGTAGTAGCCTATGCTTCTAAACAAGTTATATGCATGAGAGAAACTATCCAACTCATGATCTTTAGTTAGCAGCCGTAGTATATGCATTGAAAATATGGAGTAATTTTTTATATGGTGTTCATGTTTATTTGTATACTGACCACAAGACTCTACAATATGTAATTACTCAAAAGAAGTTCAATCTCTAACAAATGAGGTGGTTGGAATTGTTGAAAGATCATAACATGAGTGTTCTCTATCACCCCGACAAGGTCAATGTGGTTGCAGATGCTCTACGTCGTATGACCATGGGTAGTATGTCTCATGTAGAGGAAGACAAGAAAGACCTAGTGAAAGATGTTCAAAGGTTTGCTAGATTTTGTTATAGGTTGGAATATCCTTTGAATAGTTATTTTATGGTCCATCATAACTCCAAGTCATCATTGGAAGTTGATGTAAACTCAAAACAACACCTTGATCAACCATTGATGGAGTTGAAGAAATAGGTTCTTGGCAAGATTAATAATTCATTCCCCTTAGGGGGGGGGGGGATAGTGTCTTAATGTATTAAGGAAGGTTGTTTGTTCCCAATGTAGATGGTTTAAGAAACCTGATCTTGAGAAAGCTCATGGGTTCTGTTACTCCATTCATCTGGGTTCTACAAAGATATATCATGACCGTAGGGAAGTGTTTTGGTGGGAAGGCTTGAAAAAGGACATAGCAAAATTTGTTGCAAAGTGTCCAAATTGCAAACAAAAGCCTAACACAAAAAGTCGGGTGGTTTACTTCAAGAAATCCAAGTTCCTACTGGGAAGTGGGAAGACATCAATATGGATTTTGTGGTTGGTTTGCCTCGGACACAAAACCAATATGACTCTATATGGGTGGTTGTGGATGGGGTTACCAAATGTGCTCATTTTATAACCGTCAAGTCTATCTATTCGGCAGAAGATTATGCAAGGATCTCCATAGATGAGATTGTGTGTATCCATGGTATCCCATTATACATCATATTGGAGAGGGGTGCACAATTTACATCTAGGTTTTGGAGTTCATTCCAACAAGGGTTGGGTACCAAGGTGAAGTTGAGCACTGCTTTTCATCCTCAAACAGATGGTCAAGAAGAGAAGACTATTCAAACCCTTGAGGATATAGTTAGTGCTTATACCATTGGTTTCAAGGGAAATTGGGATACACATTTTCCTTTTCTTACAATAATATCTACCACTCATCTATATCTATGGCTCTTTATGAAGGGTCGTATGGTAGGAGATGTAGATCTCCAATTGGATGGTTTGAAGTGGGTTATTCTTCACTTTTGGGTCTCGGTTTGATTTATAAGACTTTAGATAAGGATCATATCATAAGAAACCGGTTGCAAACAGTCTATGGTCGGCAAAAGTCTTATGCTGATCATATGAAAAGGGAATTCCAATTTGAAGAATGTGATAAGGTGTACTTAAAAATTTTGCCCATTAAAGGGGTGGTTATATTTCACAAGAAAGGGAAGTTAAGTCCTTGTTATGTGGGTCCCTATGAAATGTTGCAAAAGATAAGTAAGGATGCATATGAGTAGAGGTTTCTTAGTGAATTGGCTTCGGTTAATCCGTTTTCCATGTTTTTATGATGAAGAAGTGTATCGGTGATCCCGAGTCTATTCATCCTATTGAGGGTGTTGGTGTTAAGGATAACCTCTCCTACGAGGAGGCTCCGGTTCAAATACTTTATAAGCAAATAAAGATTTTAAGGAACACGGAGGTGGCTTCTGTAAAAGTGTTATGGAAGAATCACCTAGTTGAGGGTGCGACATGGGAGGCCGAGGCCAATATGAAGTCCCGTTATCTTCATCTATTCTATAACGAAGGTTAGTTATTCCTATTAATAATGAAGATAATGACTAATATTGAAGTCGCTTGATTTTTGGTGATGTTTTGCAAAAATGAGCATTTTATTATGTTAGTACAGTGACTTAGAGTGAAGTATGTCTATAAAATTGCAATTCATTTTTTGTTGAGTTATGTTGTGCATTTTGATATGTTGAGTCTTTACAAAATTATATGTAACCTGTTGGTAAGATGAACTTTTGCATAATTTACTCATGTGTGGTATGTTGAGCTCATGTATTTGTGAGAAGGAAATTCCTGATAATGTGTTTTTGAGCCTTATGTGTGGAAATTGATGTTTTTTGTAGTGCCTTGTGTAAATGTCAAAAATTGAAGTTGTAATCATGTTATCATGTTGTCATGTATTGTTGATTGGTTGGGCTTCTAGTCTTGAGTCTATTCCTTCCTTTCAAAGAATTTAGGTCATTCGGGGATGAAATGGTCCTAAGGGGGGGGGGGGGATAATGGAACACTATGAAAATCTAAAACATGTTCTAGAGCCTAACATAAGCGTCAAGAGGTTTATACTCTTTTCTATGGTCTATTATAATGAATATAAGTCACTTAGCAGGTTTAGAAATCAAAAAGTCAAAGAACGTCCATGACGTTTGGAAACTAGTTCAATGAGATACAAGAGATCCTTAGCCTGTTTGAGTACCTTTTAGGAGACATAAAATGATGAAAATTTGTGGAATGGTGTCTAACACGTATTAGAGTGAGTTTGTAGTCCAAACGTCTCGTCACGACTCCCCAAGGACCAACCAAGGGCCTATGAGGAGGACCCTTAAAAAAGGTTGCAAAAGCTTTCAAGAGACAGTGTCCAAAGACGAAGGCCACTGACAAGGCGTGGTCCAATCGACCGGCGTCGATGGCCACCATCGTTGGACACTTAGTAAATTTTTCTTAAGGGTCATTTTAACAAGTCTCTTAACTTAACGATGAACCAACAGGACGGTTGGTCATTTGTCCATCAATTGACATACGAGGCGTGGGTCGGGGTTTCTTCTGTGTGGACTGATTTTACTGCTCGATATTAGGTGTCTTAAATAAATTAATTAGGTGGTTAGTCAATGAATTGAGGGTTAAGGGAGGTCTAATTATGTTAGTTAATCACCTATATAAAGACCCTATGCTAATAACAGTAACCTAAGCCCTCAGAATTCCCAAACCCAAAACTCTCTTCCTTCTCTTTTCTTTCGTTCTCCCAAAGAAAACCCCATTTAAGACCTTGATAGAGGTGGGTTCAAGGGATTAAAATGATAAATCTTCTCCATTAATATTGATAAGACATTAAGGTATGTGATTCCTTTCAACTTTGAGATCTTTTTTCTCAAGGGGTTCCAGCAAATTGATTTTAAAAGTTGAGTTTTCAAGTGGGTCTTTTCCAATATCGTAATTGATCTTTGGAATTTATTTGTTTATGATTTATTTTTGACATTATTAATACATAAATATGTTTTTTTTTAACTCAATTATGTTTTATCTTGATGAATTTGTCTAGTTTGTAAAAGATAACTGATTCCCCTTAACCCTAGGCTGTGATCTTGATATGAATTGGGTAATGTTGGTTCAATTGATTTGGTTATTGGTTGAATTACTACTAGATGTTTATATTGTATCAATTATGAATAGATGAATATTATTTTATTCCTATCATGCTAGTTCTTGAGTAATTGATCAAGGTTATGAAGTATATTATGGATTTGACCTAAGTCTCTTGTCTTAAGCTATGAACTAGTTATTGATTGTGATGTAGTGATTCAATTGGCTTTGTTAACATGTTTGTTATTGATATGTGATGATTCTATACCATTTTTGGGTTGAGTTAAGTGTTGATGGTAAGACCTTGATGATGAATTATGAAGGAGACTTGGTAAATATTGGTATTTCAACTATTTTCTTCAATTATGGTTACTTGTGGTTAAGTGATGGTGTTGAATTGAAGTATGCCTTGTACTAGGATTGATAGGGCTTGTATGATATGGAATTTAAATGCTTGACTATGGTTTTTGAGGTGTTAATTCAGATGTAAATGTTAAAAGGATGGTGATAACTTACCAATGTGCCTTATTATGAGATGAATATGTTAATTTGCTAACCTCATTTATATGGATTGTAATGAAAGGACATTACTCATGCAATTTTTATTAAGCTATGATGATGATGTTTATACAAGGGTTAGACCCTATGACGTACATTAATATATGATAATTAATAAAGGTATATAGACATTTCAAAAGCGACTCTAGATTAACATCGAGTGAACTATAATGAGGAGTGTCCCTTCCTACATATGGAATGTAGGATCACTGATGCACTCTTGATATTGGAGACTCGGATGCATATATCATAAGGAGGGTACCAACTATATCTCTAGTTCTTGAACTATGTTCCCCCATAGGAATTCTAGCTAGTGGATCCAAGGAGTTGTTATGTTCATGTTTTGGTATTACCTTGGCAAATAGTCTGCCTTCTTTCGGTGTGGGGTTTTGATTACACTGGATTCCACATTAACTCATGTGACTATGTAGGTGAAGGCAAGATGTTCCAAAACATAAAATGAATTAAAGGAATAAACTCTAACTATGATGACTTAAGGGGCTTAGCTTAGTCTACGTAGGGGTATGGGACTCTACTTATACATTGCACTACTTAGACTTAAGGGATGTCTTAGGAGGATGATCTTATGCATTTATATATATATAAATGTAAAATGATATGTATATGATGATCATACATGTTAATGACACTATGTGTGTTAATTACTCTTATGAACATGTACTTGGTCAGTCTTGATTGTTAAAGTATGATATTATGTACTCTTAATGGTATGTTATGTGAGGTTGGACATTGGTTAATGTTCTTGATAGGTTTACATTATTAAGTAATGCTATGGGGCTTTGCTTTGTTATTGTACAAGTCGACTTAAAGAGCGTTATGATGAAATGTACTCTTATTCCTGCTTGTTGAAGTTATAACTTGATGTTATAGTGGTCTTGATTATATGTGAAAGTATGTTGATATGTTCATTGACTTAACTATACTTTGTATTTTTGGTCTTGTGATGTACATGCTTATGACTTAAGGAATATGTCTTATCCATTGGTATGGTCTTATTGAATGCGCATAAAGCTTTTCAAAGTAAATTCCTTAGTTTAATGAAATGTCCCTTTTTATTATGACTTCATGATAGGTGTGCATATGGTCTCATACTTAGTACAAGTGGTGTAGTAACCCCATTACTTCTTTTTCACAACATTTTAGGTTTCGGTCGTTGAAGGTCTTTGAGATGACTTTAATGAAGGCTTGGAAATTGTCATTTATCCATGTTGAGTATGTCCTCACTTTCCGTGGGCAATGCCACTATCAAGCATATGAAGTTGTTTTAGGCTTAAGAATCTTATTTTCTTTCCTTTTCAATTGAGTATGAAACATTGTATGTCTTATATGAGGCATTATTGTATTGATGTATGGGCTAGGCAATTTATATGGGCATTATTTTATTGATGTATGGTCTAGGACAAATTTTTTGTACTCTTATTAGATGGTTATCAAATTGAAACTATGTTATAGTCTACATATCTATGTTTAATAAAAGTATAAGAATAAGTAATATTCATATATGAAGGGTATATGTATACTCGATATATATACTATGTGTGTGTAGAGGTCTATGTAAACCTCAATGTAGAATTAATGAATTTTTTTTATATTTCTGCTGATTTAGACCTATGAATGTATTGATATAAGCTAAGAGGATAGTCATAATCCTCAAAGAGGACGATGACGCAGGTTACGTCTAGGGGATGCTCCCCGGATGTGACATAAGTAGTCTTTAAAGGCCTTCTATAAGCTCAACGGCCGAATCCTACCTTTTGTAGTAAACATGAAAGATGGGGTAGCACACACTTGTACTAAGTATGAGTGTATGCACATAAATCAATTGAAATTATTTTAAAGAAGACATTTGTTAAAAACCATGTTAAAGAACTTTGAAAAGCATTATGCACAATCATGAATCCAAATAGACCAACAATTACATAATCCATAAGTCAAACCCATGTACAACACAAGGGTAACCTCAACAAGTAATAGTCAACTCAACATGTATAGAGTTCATAACTTCAACATAAGCAAGACCCTTACTCATAACCTACCCTTTAGCCTACCAGTGCAATTACCAAGCAAATCCCCATAACCTTACACAATCAAGTAAACCAAACAAATGATCAAAAGTAATGTCTAACTATACATAACAAAGCATCAATAGTAGTCGTCATCATATTTACCAATATA
The DNA here is from genome assembly GCF_001406875.1 of Solanum pennellii. Classification (NCBI taxonomy): domain Eukaryota; kingdom Viridiplantae; phylum Streptophyta; class Magnoliopsida; order Solanales; family Solanaceae; genus Solanum; species Solanum pennellii. Next base: position 53,161,247 of record NC_028637.1, read on the forward strand.
GACAAATAGCATGTTCGTAAATGAAACTAACATCATATAGGATCATCGACATGTAAAATCAACATATGCATAACATTCACTTTATAAGCATAAGAACGTAAGAAAAACCTCTTAAGTCTTCTATCAAGGAAAACTAGTGCAAGGCATAGGTTGAGTCTCATACCCCTACCAAGGATAAGTCAAACCCCTTAAGTCACCTTAGATAGTGTTTACTCCATTACTTTGTTTTAATTTCGGGAAAACTTGCCTTAACCGACATAGACCACAAGATCTATGTGTGGAATCCGGCAACCTTACATAGATGGAAGGTGGTCTACCAGCCAAAGTAGTACCAAACATGAACATAGCATCGAGGTGGATCAACTAGCTAGTATTCCTATGGAGGAAACATAGTTTATGGAGCCTGGGGTATTTCATGGAAATATCACTATATTCCCTTTTTGTGCTATGAGGCTATCCACCCCATAAGGACTATGGTGAACCCTACCTTCTATCCTTGGGAAGGCGCCACCCCTCATCTTCAAGTCACTCAGTGCTAAGCTAGAGTCCCTTTATCATTGTCTTTCATTAATAATCATAACATTGTTAAGGTCATAGAGGTCTAACCCCTTGTGTAATCAAAGTCATTAGCTCAATAAGAATTGCATGAGAACATCCTTTCAATACAACCTAATATGTGAGTTTAGCACATTAACATCATTATATCATAGTAAGGCACATAGCTACGTCATAACAAACTTTTTATCATTACATCTTAAGCATAATATCACAATCACATAATCAAGACATTTCAGTTCAACATCATACCAACACCTACTTAGGCTAATCACAAGACAGGATTCAATTGAAATACATCTCACTCACAAGCCATCATAGTATACGTAAAAGTTAGGATCATAAAGACTTACCCAATCTTCTTCAAAATCCATCATCTTGGTCTTACCCTCAACCAACCAATGTCATCCAATAATAGGTGTGGTAACATCATTTAATAGTAATTAATACAATAACTACATCAATTGCATTATCACTATCCTAATTAACTTCAATCCATAAGCTAGGTTAAGGAGAAATATGGTTCATCATAAATTATTCAAGAAATCGATAAAATCCCAACAATATATTACCTTAGGCAGTCCATAGATAAATTAGAATAGATAAAACAAGTCTAACAATAGATACATTCATCAATTCCCATCAATTTATAAGCAAGATCCAAGATTTGCGGTATTTGGGGAAAAGGGCTTGATCTACACGAAATTTCATCATTTAACATCAATTAACCAACAATATACACTCAATTAGTTATAGGCAATCACAATTTATCATCAATTTGAAGTTTATTAGAAAACCCATTAGAATAGGAAAACCCTTGGAAGTGGGTTATTTAGAAGTCTACTTTGAAAGAACCTCTTGGGGAAAGGAATCCCTAGAGTAAAGAACCTAAATCTTAATGAAGTTAACCATAAAAATTGAGTGATATCCAAGAGAAATTGGCCTTCTTCTTAAAGAACTCTTCTTCCTATAATGGAGGTCGAATAGAGAGACAGAAAGTAGAGAGAGATGAGAGCTTTTGGATTTTGATTTGGGGATCTGATTTGAGTGAGCAAATGTGAGGAAACACTGATTTAAAATTAATATATCGACCTTCCATGAAATACCAAAACGACCCCTCAATTATGTTTACCCATTAATGAAGTCAAACTTTAATTCAAATTTTCAGATATTCGTCGGGGAACAAGTTTGCGAAGCGGAGCTGCTCCCACATGATTTTCTAAATTAATTATCGAGACAGTGGAGTCTGTCACCTTCGTGCGACACAGACTTGAGTTTTGACCAAGTCCACCCAAGTCGACGACGTGGACTTCTTTTGGCCAAGAGTAATTTGGCTGCTTCTTTGGCAGCTTGCCAAGCAAAGTTTGGGGTCCTTCCGTGGACTCCTAAGTAAACCCTTGGGCGTCCGACCTGTACGTTTCGACCATATATACATGGTTTTACCTACTTAAAGTAATTTTACAAGTTTTAGACCTCATACAACACATCTAAACCTATCCAAAAACTAAGGACATTTCACTTGTTAAATTGGAATAACTTCTGGACGTCTTGAATGTTTCTTGACCCCTTGACTCGAAAACATCCTAAATGGTTTATAATCATTATTTAGTTTTAGAAACAGTGTTTGAAGGTTTTGTTGAACATGTGAGGATCTAGGTTAGTTCATGGACTTTCAAAGTGTTACATTATCCCCCCTTTTAGGAATATTCATCACCGAATGACACTAAAAATCTTTTGAAGGGAGAATATGACTCAATACTAGCAGCCCAACCAACAACATGTGTATAATGAGTCACAGTTCATATGTGTAACACTTCAAAAATCCAAGACTTGTTCTAGAGCCTAACTTAAGTGTCATAAGGTCTAGACACTATTTTAAGGACTATTCCCAATTAATATAGGTCATTTAGGAAGTTTAGAAACCAAAACGTCCAAGAAAGTCCATGACATAAGGAAACTAGTTCTAGGAGGTACTAGCGTACCTTAGCACATTTGACGAGCTTTTAGGAGTCTGAAAATGATGAAACTTGGTGGAAGGGTGTCTAACATGTGTTTTCGGTTCATGGTTCAAACGTCCATGTAAGATTACCAAAGGACAAACCAAGGCCCTTGAGAAGGACCCTTGCACATTGGAGTCAACACCGCCTGGGCAATGTGCACTATCACAACCGGTGTCTAGACCCCAGACGAGACCGACATCGTTGACCTCTATGAGGTCGCATACAAGCCTACATACGTCATCTTTACTTCATTAAGGTTAATTTTAGACGAAAATTTGAACTTTTTGTTACTTAACATTCATTTAAAACATTCTACTTAAACTCATAAACATTCACAATTAACCATATATTATTAAGATCATCAAGTGAAAGAAATAGTTCCATACCGCATTAAGTGTATACTTTCCAAAATGGCACCAATACAATGTCTGAATAAGATGAGAAAGAAACGCTAGTGGAGCATACTCCACTAACTCAATCATATATCTCAGCTAGAATATAATGGGTAAGCGTCCTCGAAATCATGAGGGCCTACCAAATACGGATGTATGTTTCACATCCGGATAGTTGCAACGTCGTACTATAAGCTCTAGCGTCCTCATGTGCCTACACCTAAAAGTATAGGGTTGTATGGGATTAGTACACACATGTACTGAGTATGTGTATATGAAAGCACACACCAAGGACATGCATGATTAAGAAGAGCTCTTTCCTATTAATATTAATTATGGAAAGTCAAGTCAATGGACTTGCCAATATTGGATTAGGAAAATCATGCCATGAGAGTAATATGCATCATCATACTTATCATTTTGCAAACAACACATAACATATTACACATATCATATAACATAGTTCATATCATTCTTTCATATGTCATGAGACCTTGGAATCATGGACTTGACATTAGGACTTCCCAGAATGAGGGCTCAACATATGAGACCTCAACTCGGTAGACTTTTTTAACAAAAACAGAGTCTTCTTTATTCATTCATACGTAATTGATTTTCATTCTTTCATATACTAGTGCAGCAACCAGTAATAACTAGGATGTAGTTTAAGACTCTTATAAGGTTCCCTGTGCAATGACCAAGAATAACCTAGTGTTATTACTTAGGTCTAGCTGACCTCTTGATTATCCTATCCTTATACCTTCGGTATCGTTCATTTCATACGTGCATTCGTTGAGGCTGAACTCATTCTTTCTTTGGGAACTTTAACATTAACCTACATAGATCATGTGAGCATCATGAAATCTAGTGTGTAATCCCCACACCGAAAAGAGGTGGAATCACCGACCAAAGTGAACCAAAACATGCTAGCGTATGTAGGGAATTGGAAGTATTGGTTTAAAGACTAGGAGATATAAGGAGACACATACCCGGCATGCCGGACAGTCTCATCTCATGAGAGTTACCTGAACCTCCGCCCTTCCTGAAGGAAGGCATCACCGCTCATAGCTAGCCTATCGGTGCTCAATTTAAAGTTCCATTACATTAAACTCATACATCATGGAAGTATGCTTCTTGCATGAGGACATCATAGCTCATTATATGATTTCTCATTTCATTAATAGTATTAAGTATGCATTAAATTCAATACCTTCATTAGAGTGTTCATAGAGACCATTCTCTTCATTAACTTTACACTCTCATATGTGAGTACATCTTGGTAACATTTACTTAGGCTCATTTTAGATTTCTCTCATCTTTTACATTAGCCTCTTATCATGTTGTAACCTCATTCATTAACTTTAACACATTTGCTTTTTATAATTACTCACCCCTTCAAGTTAATGTTCATTTCATCATATGCCAATGCACTTGGTCAATTAGTGTGGTTCACACTCTTACATAACCCTTTTAGGGTTACATCATTTTATCACATACATCTTAGGCTGACTTACTTTTAAACGTATGCTAGACTTATGAGTCCACACATACAAGCCATAAGGCTTCATTCATAGTTTGTCTAAGTGATTTGTGTTTACCAAAGATTATGTGGTACAAGACTTAGGCATCTTGTAGATATGTCAAGATATTGATTTCGATCTTTAGACGCAGCATTTATTAAGGATTTACTTACGTATGACTTATGTGTCAATACGGAATTTGGCAAGGGAACCCGATTTCGAATCCCTTGGACAACACTTAATCTTATTTTAAACTTGATAATTACATTTTTCACATTTTGGGGACCCTAGTTCAATCCCCATCAACCTCATAATATTTCCTTTATGTTTCTCCAATCCTTTTTCGTTTAAGTGAAGGAGGTTGTAGGTTCAACCCCCAACAAGCTCATTATTTTTCTTTTAATTTATATATTAATTTTCTGACCTATCCACGAGGTTGTGGGTTCAAACCCCACTCACCACATTTATTTTTCCTCCTTTATTTTTATCCTAACTCTCTCATCTATTCAAGAGGTTGTGGGTTAAGTCCCCACTCATTGCATCTATTTTTCCTCTATTTTTGTCCTAACTCTCTCATCTATTCAAGAGGTTGTGGGTTCAATCCCCACTCACAACATCTAATTTTTTTCTCCTTTATTTTTCTCCTAACTCTCTCATCTACCAAGAGGTTGTGGGTTCGAATCCCCATAGCCTCACCTTATTTTAATGAACATTTTCTCCTTACCTTGTCATTCTGCAAAGAGGTTGTGGGTTAGAATCCCACATACCTAATTTTTATTATTTCTTTATTTCATTCTTCTCCTCTCTCGTTCATCCTTCCAAGAGGTTGTGGGTTCGAACCCCTCACGCCTCACTTCATTTTCTTTCATTTTCCCCCAAACTTTTCACTCGAGCATTACCCCATTTCGAATCCCCCTTACCACATTTTATTATTGCATTTTTTATGATATGTATATGGTGAGGTCTTAGGTTCAATACCCACTGACCTCAAGCATTTAAAAATATATTATAGAATGTGATTTTTTTTACAGTAAGCTTCCCAAAAACAAATTTCCAGACTGCTGGAAATTTTTTCACCCACTTTGCATTCCATTTTCTCAACGTTTAGATGTTAGTTTTAGGTAAAATTTTCATGTAACATCTAGCGCATATTTAGGTGATTTTTCATGGTTATTTTCGGGGATTTAATAACCTTTTTGCAGTCCATTTTCTCACCCTCTTTAACGTTAAACATCACGACATTTCGAGTAGTTTTAGGGAGATTTTTAGGTTCATTTGCAAGGTTACTTTCAATCAAGAATCATCATTCAATTCAGCAACTTTGAACTCATATGAATATCACGTTTTAACATATTAATATACGTAAAATACAAAATTTTAACATGTAAAAACCTATGCTTCAAACCATGGCTAAGTAAGGGCACACACATGAACAATCAAGTTAATGTATTTCACTTTTTTGTAACACATCTTTCATTTCTCACATAATTTCTGAATACACATTCAAACACGTAATCAAAACCATCCCTAAAATCATCTACCAGAAGTCATAACAACACATTCTTTATATCTTTCAAAGGATCTAATGACAGGGGCATGTAACGGGGACAACCTTAGTTTTTTTTTAACTGGAATTAAGCTGAACTTAGGGGTCTCTTGGGAAAGGAACCAAGAGAGAAGAAAACCCAAACCTAATTTCATTCAATTTTTTCTTACAAGCTGCAAAAATCTCCACCACTAAGCCAACGTCTTACCACCGAACTCACAAGCACAATCCATGCTGTTCGTTTTGAAGCTTGTTTTGCTTTTTGAGTTTGACCATTCAAGTTGTTGATGAAATTTATATTTTGTTTTTGTTCTGTTCTCTTGTTTTACAGAAGTTGAGCATTTAAATAATGTGAGAGTAGAGAGAAACGTGAGAATGAGTTAGCTTAGGATGAGGAGATTAGGCGGATACTTAGTCAAACTAGGACTCCTCATATTTTGTAAATTTTACTATTAAAAATCTGATTTTCCTTTACTTAACTAAGAAAACTAGATATTAATTAATTCAATTCATTCACTAAATAAAACTAAATCATTTAAATCATTGCTTTCATCACGGCTCGAACCAGGGTGGAGCAAGATTTTGCTTAAAGGGTCAATTTCAGCCACCTCCAACCGAATTGCCCCTTAACCATATTAATTAATTAATTATTTATTTATTTAGGATAATTACAATACTACCCTTTGCCTGGAAAAGACCATTTTACCCCTAGACCCTACAAACTTAAGATTAGCCCTTTTTATGTCTGGTTGAGACTCATCCGGGTATATCTTCATATTCGAGTACCCTACATGGATGGACCCAACCTTTCCTATCTCAACTATCTCACCAAGTTAGTTGGCTTGTCTGTGTGAACCCTGTTTAATCGTAGGCATTCTAGATACATTAAGCATTACTTAGCAAAGTCATTTTAGGGTTGTTACCTGCACTAACTAGATGCAATCGCTTATTAGTGCGTGGATCGACAGGGCATCGTTGCCTACAGTCGAAAAACACTTAGAAAAATTCTTGAATCCCTCGCATTCACAAGTCTTTGACCAGAACCAGGGATTTGCAGCACGGAGGAGGGCTGGTCCGTCGACTGACCCACGATCTGTTGATCCTGGTGTCGTTTTTTACACTCTAATTTTCCTGCACGTTTTAAGTTAAGTATTAACAAATTAATTAAGTTTATTCAGTGGTTATTTGTGGATTAATGGAATTCTAATTAACTTAATTAACCCCCCATGCAAAGACCCCAACCCCATTAGTGTGATTAGAACTCTCAAAACAGAACTCTCTTCCTTCTCTCTACTTTCTCTCTCTATTGGAAGACACCATTGAAGACAAGCTAGGGGAGGGATTTGGGGGCCTTAAAGGGACTATTTAACCATAAATTCTTCATCAAATATTGAGTTATGGGATCTAATTCACCTTTGGGACCTCTTTCCTCAAAGGGTTCCTTCAAGGTATTTTCAAAAGTTTGCTTTTCATGTGGGTTCTTCTCCATCTCGAAAATTATGTTATGAATTGATTTATTTATGTTTTTTATTTTATAATATGAGTATATTAACATGAATTCTAACATAATATGATATATCTTGATGGTTTGGTCTAGTTTGTCGATGATGACCCTTAACTCTTAACCCTAGGTTTGGTCTTGATATAAATTTGGTTGTATTTTGTTCAATTGACTTGGTTAGTGGTTGAATTACGACTAGATAATGTTATTACACTAATCATGAACTAAATTAGGGTTATTGGTACTCTTTCATTCTAGTTCTTGAGAAGATGATCTAGGTTAAGAAGTATGTGGTGAATTTGACCAATGTTTTTTGTCTTAGGCTATAATCTAGTATTGAATTGAGATGCAGTGATTATTCTAGCCTTTTTATCATGTTTATTATTGACTTATGATGATGTACACAAATATTGGGTTGAATTGAGGGTTTATGGTAAGAACTTGATGATGAACTATGAAGGAGACATGGTAAGTCTTATATTGCCTATCATTTTCTTCAAATTCTGATTAATTGTGATTAAGTCGTGATATTTTATTGGAGTATTCCTTGTATTAGGATTGATAGGGCGGTATGATGTTGATTTAAAATGTCTTGATTAGGATTGTGAGGTGTTGGCTTAAGATGTAAACTTTATAATGAGGGTGAATGATTTCCCAATGTGCCTTATCATGATATGAAGATGTTAATGTGCTAACCTCACTTATATGAATTGTAATGAAAGAATTTATACTAATTCAATTCTTATTGAGCTATTGATGATGTTGATTATACAAGGGGTAGACCCTATGGCCTAAACTATGCTATGATTGATAATAATGTCTTAAATAAATTTCAAAAAGGGACTGTAGCTTAGAACACAGTAAAGTAGAGTGAGGACGATCCCTTCCAACAAAGGGAAGGTAGGATCAGTAACGTACTCTTGAGATTTGAGACTACAATGCATTTAGAATAAAGAGGGTCCCAACTATATCTCCTAGTTCTTGAACTATGTCGCCGTCTTATGAATAGTAGCTAGTGGATCCACATAGTTGCTATGTTTCATAATTTGGTTCTACCTTGGCAAGTAGTCCGCGTTCCTTCGGTGTAAGGTTTTATGACACCGGATTCTACACTAGCTCATGTGGTCTATGTTGATTAGGGCACGATGTTACCAAAACGTAAGATGAACTAAAGGATTGAACTCTAATAAACATTACCTAAGGGGTCTAGCTTAGTCTAGGTAGGGGTATGTGAATGTACCCAAGCATTGCACTAGTAAGCCTTCAGGGGAGTCTTAGAATGATGTTCTTATGTATGATTATGCTTATAAGCTATATGACATATATATGATGAACTTGAAAATTGTGTATATTATATGTTAATTAATTCATTTATGAATATGTGTTGGTTTATATTGTTAAAGTAAGATTGTATGTATACCTAAATTCCATGTTATATGAAGTAGGATGTTAGTCATGATTTTTGTTGGGATAGTTGATTGAGTAAGGTTATGGGGCTTTACTTGGTCATTGCGCTTGTTGACTTGATAGGGGTGCATGGTTAAATGACTTGCTTTGTTTATAATGAATTGTACTCTTATTCATGGTTAATATTAATATCAATTGATGATAGAGTTACTTTAATATGTTCTAATTAAAGTCTTTACATGTTGAGTTGACTACTCTTGATGTTGTTTATTTGGTAATGTACATGATTATGGCTTAATGAACATGTCCTATGGATTGATATGATCTTGTTGAATATGCATATTTGTTTTCAAAGTACATTGCATATCTTTATGAAATGTCATTTTTCTTAGCATGTTTCATAGTATGTGTGCATATGGTCTGATACTTAGTACAAGTGGAGTACTAACCCTATTTCTTCCTTTTCCTCAAAATTTTAGGTTCCGGTCATTGAAGTGCTTTTATGGAGACTTGAAGAAGGCTTGGATATCTTATTCATCCAAGTACGGTAGGTCCTCATTTTCCTAGGGCGATGCCACTATCTAGCTTATGGAGTTTGTTTTTTAGTTAAAGACTTCTATGGTTCTTTCTTTCCATTTAGTGTGAAACATTGTATAGACCATATGAGGCATTTTTACTTGATGTATGGAATTTCCCCAAGTTCTTACACTATTATTAGATGGTTATGAGATTAGACAACTATTATGACTATTACGTCTATGCTATACTTTATATATTTATGTGCAACAAAAGTAGAAGACTAAGTAATCTTCCTATACAAAAGGTTTATATATACTCGATATATATATTTTATGTGTATTTAGAGGTGTATGTAAGCCTCTACATACTAGATATAATTATGTAAGCTAAGAGGATAGTCCTAGTCCTCAAAGAGGACGGCGACACCGATTACATCTACAGGGAAAACCCGGATGTGAAAATAGGAGTACTTCAAAACTCCATGCAACACATATCAACAACATTACACTTACACACTAAAGTCACCACACATAAGAGCTCAATATTTCATTATACATTATGAGGAACTACCTTCTAAACATCAACATGAGCTCAAAATGACATTCAAGTTACCATGCTATTCTTCCCAAGACAACATCAATAGACGAAAATCTCAAGAATACAATACATATATTTCACGTATGTGCAAGTTAACAGATAAAGCTTATTTCATGAAAAGCAGTGCTTAGCTTCACCTTGGTATCCAACTCTTTTTGGAACGACCTCCATAACCTAGATGTGAATTGTGCACCTCTATCTGACACGATGGATAATAGAATACCTTGGCGACACACAATATCATCTACGAAGATCCTTGCATAATTTTTCACCGAGTATGTGGACTTGACAGGTATAGAACGAGCGGATTCGGTCAACCCATCCACAACCGCCTATATATAGTCATGTTGCTTTTGTTTCCGAGAAAAACCTACCACGAAATATATATTTATGTCTTCCCAATACCAAGAGGGAACTTGGATTTCTTGGAGTAAACCACTTGGCTTTTGGTGCTCGGCTTTCACTTGTTGACAATTTGGACATTTTGCAACAAATTCCGCTATGTAACTTTTTAAGCCTTCCAACCTAAACACTTCTATAAGGTCATGATAGATATTTATAGAACCCGGATGAATGGAGTAACACGAACCATGAGCTTCCTCAAGATATTTGTTTATCAAGTCATCCACATTGGGCACACAGAACCTTCTTTGATACCTCAAGACATCATCCCCCCCTAAGGAGAATGAAGCATTAAGCTTACAAAGAACGGACTCCATCAACTCCGTCAACGGTTGATCAATGTATTTCTTAGATTTCACCTGAACCACCAAAGATGATACAGAGTTATGATACTCAATTTTACTCTCAAACTATCCTAGAGGCGTCGTTCTTAGACTTTTCGACCCTTTACATGTTAGTCTACACGTAAGAACCATCGATACTCAATTTTACTCTTAAACTATCCCCAAAAACTTCATTACAAACACACTACGACAAACATGTTCAACTTAGAAAACACTTCCAAACATTATATACTGCCTCAAAAGACCATTATTAACAATTTTTAGACTCTAATAGCTCATGACGCAAGTGTTAGGCTCTAGTTCAACCTAGATTATTTTTAGGGTGTAACATCTATCATGATATCATGTTAGGGAATCCTACCATAAACATGAGCTTGAACTTAATAGTAATTATGCTTATGCTTAGCACCGAGTGAATGTGAATATGAGATGAACAATTATATGTAGTTAGTCTAGCTTTCCAAATGGTTTCTTTATACACATGTTTGTTTGGGTTCCCTAAATAGTTCTCTCATGAGATGGAAACCTGTTACTCAGTTAGATCCTGTTTCTAGAAGCAATCTCTCTATCTACTAACTATGTGCCTACATTGGACTTCAACGAGCAGATCCACCTAAGCTAAGAAAGATGAGTTTTACCTTAGGCAAGTAGGTCACCTCTTTTTGGTGTGGGAGAATGACACCAGATTCCATGTAGCTCAGATCGTCTATGTCGGTTTAGACTATTATCCTTCATTACAAGAATATGAACTATGACAAGAACATGACCTATAACTTATGATTCCTCAAGAAGCTCTATTTAGAGTGAGTTGGGGAATGAGACTTTATTCATGCATTGTACAAGTAGGATTTTAAAGGGGTTATGGTGTGGTTCTCTTATGCTATAAAGATATATGAAATTATACATGTTTAACATGGATTTTTGCTATGAGTATATTTCGTTCTTACAATTTAATGAGCATGAATGTTTCCTTGTCTATGTGTATCATCTATGGATGAGGTCAGATTATGATATGCATAATTATAGTGGCCTAAAACTTGTACTTAGTATTATATATGATTATGGGATCTTATCAATGCATTGAACAAGTATTGCTTATCAGATGGTTTGCCTTATGTATTTTCACAAATGTGCATGATGACTCATAAATTTCATAAAGTGCATGGTTTCAACTAAAATATACCCTTTTCGCATGTTTTTCAAGGATTTTATGCATACCTATCATACTCAGTGCATTTATGTACTAAACCATATTTTCTACATATTTCTATAAGTGTAAAGACCGGTTGTTGAGGTGGCTTCCTTCTTTGTCAAAGCTTTGATCGATTACACTCCACACTTTTGCTGAGTCTTCATCGTTAGAGGATGGAAGTTATTAATTTCTAGTTTCTTTCTTACATTCTCTTTTGAGGATTTGATTTAAAGGGTTGCGACCCTATTTTATATCTTGATTGTATTATATGATTTATTGAGATAATGTCTAGACTTCCATTTGATTTATGAAGACTTGGATTGTAAAGAAAAATTTTAATTCCAGATTATTTTTATTCATTATGTTATGCTATGTTAAGGTCTTGTATAAGACGCCCTTTAGGGGTCGAGTACGTCGTGTTACATCATGGGGGTATCCCTGGGTCGTGCCAAACATTATATCAGAGCACAACATTTATAGTGATCCTAGAATGATGTCTCAGAAGACACGTAATAGTAGAATATTGTTTATAAGTGTGAAGCGTGCCACATTCATTAATGATAAACTGTAAGATGTTTAAGAATTTTCACTTCTTTCATTACTTCTAGTTCTTATAGAGTTCTTCTTCTAATCCTTCTCTGGTTTCTTCAGGATATTAATAAACGAAGGGTTGACGCAAGAAGGATAAAAGAGGAGAATGTTAATGAGGGAGTTCCTTTCAACGGTACTCAATTTCTTCAAGCTTTGATTGATCCGGTTGATATGACAAATGTGAAAATAAGGTTGGCTCTCCAAATATTAGCCCAAGCTATGATGACCCAAATAAATAGGGATACTAGGACTCATGTGAACACTAAAGTGAATACAATTGCTTTATTGATTAGGGACTTTGCTAAATTGAATACTCCAAAATTTAGAATTCTAATAAGGTGCATAAGGTACTTAATTGTATGAATGTTTCAACACAAGAGAAGGCAGAATTAGATGCCTTCCAATTGGAAGATGTGGCTCAAGTATGGTATGATCAATCGAAGGGTGATAGACATGTAAGAGCGGGATCGATAGATTTGAAATAGCTTAATTTAGTCTTTCTTAATAGAATCTTTCATGTACGGTTAAGGGAATGAGAATGCACGAGTTCTTAATACTTCGACAATGGGTTCTGAGCGTGAAGGAATATGCTCTAAAGTTCACCTAACTGTCAAAGAATTCTCCAACCATAGTTATGGATCTGAGGGTACTCAAGGTCGACAGAGGTTAAAGAGAAGGTGCTCCAACCAAGGCTCCTCTAGTGCTCGAATGTCCAAAAAAGATAGGGTGTCTAACCATATGCCTCAAGAAGACAATAGTGGTGGATCTTCAATGGTGAGGCGTACTTGTTCTATGTGTGGTAAGAAACATGATGGTAAGGTCCTAGTTGGCACGGATGGCTTATATAGTTGTGGGAAGAGTTGTCATATAATTATGGATTTTCCCATGCTTAAGGTTTAAGGAAGTAAGGGTAAATAAGTTCCTCTTAGCGGTTCAAATTCTGATGCACCCAAGAAAAACCACTTATGCTCTTAGGACCCAAAGTGAACAAGAGAGTTCCCCGGATGTGGTGATTCGTATGCTGAAAGTTTTATTTATTGATTTGTATGATTTATTGGATCCCGGTGCAACTTTATATTTTGTGACCTCTTATGTGTCAATGAGGTTTATGTTCCTCCAAAAAAGTTATAAGAACTTTTTTTGGTTTCTACCCTGCTTAATGAATCTGTGGTGGCTAAAAGGATCTATTTAAGATATCCCTTTTCGTTGTCCCATAGAGTTACTCTTGTTGACTTGGTAGAACTTGAAATGTTAGATTTTTATGTGATTCTTTGTATGTATTGGCTACATGCATGTTATGCCTCTATTTATTGTAGGACAAGGGTGGTAAATGAGCCTATTTTAGAGCTGAAGGGGTGGGGGGGAATTTATGCCTAGAGGTATATTTTTCTGTTGTCTTAAATCTAGAAATATGATCTCCAAAAGGTGTATTTACCATCTTTTTAGGGTGAAAGATGTTTAATCTAAAAACCATTATCTAGAGTCTAGAATTTTTTCTCGATGATTTGCTCATTTTTCATCCCGATCGGGAAATAGATTTTGATTTTGACCTTATTCCAGATATGCAAACTATCTCCATTCCTCCCTATAAAATGGCTCCTATGGAGTTGAAATAAAAACAAAGGTTTGCTAGACAAGGTGTGCTCCGATATTGTTTGTTAAAAAGAAGGATGGATCTCTTAGATTCGTACATTGATTATAGTCTATTGAATAACGTGACCATTAAGAACAAGTATCCCCTTCCGAAGATTGATGACTAGTTAGACCAACTTGAATGGGCTGGTTATTTTTCCAAGATTAATCTATGTTCAGGTTATCACTAATCAAGGGTGAGAGGTGTTGATATTTCTAAGACAGACTTCAGAATGAGATGTAGTCACTATGAGTTCTTAGTAATGTCATATGGGTTGACAAACGCTCCAACAACATTGATAGACTTAATGAACAGGGTATTCTTACAATATCTTGACATGTTTGTCATCGTGTTTATTGATGATATCTAGATATACTCAAGGAGTGAGAAAGAGCATGTCAACCATTAGAAGGTGCTGCTCCAACTTCGTACGTAACATTAAATTTCAGCAAAATATAGCAAATCTGAGATTATGCTATGGTTTATAGCATTACTTGGTCACATTGTGTCAAGAAAGGCCATTGAGGTTGATACGAAGAAGATGGATGTGGTCAAGAGCTGGACTAGACCTCTTATTCCCTCTAAAATCTGAATCTTTTTGGGTTTGGCCAGTTACTATTGATGATTTGTTAGGGGGGGGGGGTTCTTTCATTTATGGTCCCTTGACAACCTTCAATCCAATGAAAGCTAAATATGTGTGGTCGGAATATTGTGAGAAAACTTCCATTCCTGTGTTAACCTTACTGGAGGGTACATATGGTTTTGTAGTATATGTGATGCCTCTAGAGTTTTATTGGTATGTGTGCTCATGCAAAATGGTAAAGTTATTGCCTATGCATCAAGGCAACTTAAAAGCCATGAGAAGAATTATTCGACCCATGATGTTGAATAAGCGGCGGTCACTCAACCATCCAAGGTAGACAGAGTTTGTATCCTTTATCATAAATATCGTCCCACAACCTCAACCTCTCAACTTTTTTTCATTAAGCACAGACAAGAGTGACCAAGAACTGATTCTCGATCATTCTTGAATGAAAGTGTTAATTGTCGTTTTGAGTGTGAGACTACTTCCACATGAATCCCATCCTAAATAAATACTTTATTTTACCATTGGAGTTATAGTTGACATACTATAGACCTAACCTTCCTTTATATTTTTTTAATCTGCCTAATGTCTTAAAAAGACTCTATCAAGGCAATAAGGAACAACTTGTAGTCTCTATGTAGCATCTAAACGGTGTGAAATGCTTTTTGAGTTCTTATAGTCCTTATGTGATAAAATAATCCTTATGTGATAAAATAAAGTTTTCTATCGAATGATCCTTGTTTCCTTTGACTCAATAACCTTTTTTTGTATTTCGTTTGGTTCCGTCTAGTCATAAATTGAGGAAATAAGTGTGTTTCCTTAAAAAAAATTCTCAAGTTTTCCACTTTCTGTCACGACCCTGGGATACCCCTAGATGTAATGAGGAACATAAAACCCCGAAGGTACCATATAAGTTGATTTCACATATCATGACACTTTATCCAATACAAAGTGTCAACGATAGTTAGTAATATATGATACTTATCATGTAAAATGACACTAAAGTACGGTTTGAGTGTCTATGATCGTTGATAGTCTAGTAATCCAACCAAGGGTTGGGGTCGTGGCCCAGGGGAGTAATTTTGAGAAGATGTTGTCAATTAGAATTTCATTCTAATTAGTTATAGCTAAAGGGTTTTGCAAATAAAAACATTTTAAATTAAAGGGGGTGAAACAAAGTGTCAAATATTGATTGGAGTTTGGCACAATTAAAGTGAAAATGGTCAAAATGCAAAGGAAATCAAGAATAGGGAGAAGTTATAGGGCTGCGGCTGCAATACAAGTTAAGATAAATCATTGGGTACATACTTTCGATAGAAAATTTGCAATATAATAGTGAGTAGGCAAAGATTTAATGGAAATAAGTACTTTCTCGAGTAACTTATCCCGTTTCAAATGTGTTCCTCTCAGACACCCATTTGCTGCATGAAAGTCAGCCTACGCCTTGCTTCACTCACTCTCTCGAGTTGAGTATTAGGATATGGGGCTTGGGCGTACCTTCTCGGGATGAACCTCATGTCGACCCACTCCTTAGACCATCAACTTGGAGGTCTTGATCTTAGAACATCACTCTTCAAGCCTACCTAAACAATCCTTGAGACTACCTAATATAAGATTATTACATTTTCCTTTCATTTAGTCCCCACCAAAGGTTACTCAAAGATTCACCTAAGTAGGACAAAAAGAGACCGCCCATACACCCTCTTCAAGTATACCTAAGCAACCCTCAAAGCTATCCTAGATAGAGGAAAATCTAGTTAACATACATTAGCTAAAGTCATAATAATTAATTAAGTCAATTAGAAGACATTTCATTCGTCTAGGACTTAACATAATTGTGTTAGAAAAACCTGGGGAACCTGCTCTATAGCACCATCAAAGCCTACTCGTGCCATGTTAAGATAGAGTCCCATCCCACTACCTAAATTTTGTAGAGCTTATCAAATACTAGTATGTATCCCATGTGATGAGAATAGGAAATAACCGACATCGACCATACTAGATAGGCATGTAATCCGGAGTCTACCCTACTCTGATGGAGGGTGTTGTACTTACCAAGGGTAAAACTAGGACACATCCAATGTAGGCATATGGCTAAAGAATATCAGGGTCTTTTTGTACTCTAATCTCCTTCTCAAGTAGAGATACATTGCCCTCTAGTCTCCTTCTAGCATAGAGCTACATACCATAACATATTCACTCGGTGCTAGACTTTGTTCTCATAGAGTAGGTTCAACAAAAAGTGGCATATGAAAAGGTACCATTCTTAGTTATTACCTAGTCATAAAGAACCTACCAAAGATGGGCCTACTAGGGCTGCCACTCAATCGTCAATAATGATAGCCCGTTTTTAACCTTCATTCTATATAGAAGGTTCCGCATATTAGTCATGCTTAGACGGGCACCATCTTAGGTCTACCTATCCTACGCTTGTATTCAAAATTCATCTTCATATCACTTATTCAATTGTGTTCAAGTATCATATAGGAGTAAACAAGTTAACCTATCAAGATACACTAGTAACACAACTAGAGACATCACCCTAGTCTATCATGATCACACATATTCAATTAGAAGAGTCCAATCTCACACATACACATATATGACACAGTCCTTAACATTGATCATAATCAGGACTTAGTATGATAATATCACTATTCATAAAGTAATGACGAGAAGGCCATGTTGAATACGATTCATAAAGTAATGCCAACGAGGGGACATCATCTAAAGAATAACACATAAGCACCACTACCATAAGTGTACCATACCAATAATAATCACAATTCAAGATCTATACTTCATAAAATAAAGAAACTAGGGTAGAGTACCACCAATTCATTCTCACCACTTCAATCCATAGCTAATCATCCAACATTACTCAAAGGCCCTTAACCATGGCCATGATCACCAATTCAATCCAATATTTACAATAGATAATAAATCAAAAGTAATTCAATATAGATTTATGAATTTAGGGCATCATACTAACAATTCTAACATGATTCTATCATAATTTAGTTAATCTAATCAAACTACACAAGAATTCAATATCATTTAGACATGATCAAGTCAACCACAAAGTAGTCAAATACTAGGGTTCATGTATTAAATGAGTCCATAGAAATTTTGATGTAGAATAATTTAATTAAAACTCATTCTATCACAAATCATTGATCTAAAATGTTATATGCAAGGACCGATGGCTAGATTTCAATTTAGAAGATTTCACGGTTTGGATCATATTTGAAATTCATTTGAATTGAGTCCTTGAAGAAAGAGATTTCAAGGATGAAGAATCATACCATAATTGTGATGAAAGGCCCACAAGATTGATGGAAAAAAACTTGGAAAATCTATCTGGTTCTTTGGAGCTGCAAAACTTTATCAATGTAGGTTTTTGGAGAGAAACAATGGAGATATTATTTCTTGGACTTGACGGTTATGATTTGAAGAGTGACTTGGGGTTTAAATATGTCTAATAACCTCGAATATTTACCCCCTAAAATACCCAAAAGACTTCTGAACTTATAGGACTTTTTAACCAACTCAAACTCAACTTCAATTTTCAGAATCATCGTTGGGAAACAAGTCCGCGACGCGGAGCAATTCCCGCATCTTTTTGGAATTAATTCTTGTACCAGTGGATTCCGACATGTGTCCGTGATGCGTAGAAACACTTTGGCTCTTGGTTGACCAAGTCGGCAATGAGGACTTGTTCCCCCAATGACCAAATGCTGCTGCTTTGGCCAGCTTGCTATCGCAAAGCTTGGATCCTCCTTTAGGACCCTTTCGTCAGTCCTCGGGGTGTTTTTCAAGGATTTTTTCACCTTAATTACACTCATATACATGTTAGGAACTTCTTACATCAATTTGACTTCAACACAACACATTAATGTTGACGAAACACACTAAGACACACAAGGTCATTTCAAGGCAATCCTTTTGAATGTCATGGATGTTCTTGGACATTTGAACTCCAAACATCATGAAACATAGATACTGACTCAAAACACTGTGATTAACCTTTATATGACATTAAAACATCATAACACAAGTGTTAGGTTCTAGTTCAAGGTAGATCATTTTTAAGAGCGTAACATATAAGTCTTACTTATTGACGTGAGGCTCTAGATTAGGTTTTGTACGTCCAGATTGTAACAGCTATTCACCATTCGCACTTCACCATTGGAAGAACATAGACCATATCTAACAATAACAACTTCATTTAAATTTAGGAGACACCATCAACACCAAGCACATGATACTAGATTGAAAGACTAGGCATAACAGTTCATAGTGTGATCCTCATAACCACACTTCATAATCCATAAACATTCCTTCAAGGACATTATTAACACATATAGAGAATGACAAGACAGTAAACACCTCCACCATAAGTGGACCATACCACACAATGCCATTAAAGGCCAATTCAACTATCAAATCCATAGAAAAGTAGCTGAAGTACGACAATCTTACCAATTCACCAAGCCTTGATCATCATTGATCACTTATCGATAATTCACCATCAATTTGAATACAAAACAGTAGCAATAGACAATTCAACATACAAGAATCATAATTCAATCAATATAGAATTAAGATCACAATGCCCACCTCATAGGGTATTTGAGAATTTAGAAGGATCATGGGTACATCATGAAATTGGATTGAAATTCACATTAAAATAGTAGCTCATCATCAATTTATCATAAACATGCTTTTGAAATCGTTTTAAGAAGGAACTCATGGGTATATATAAAGATGGACAATCTGATGATGAAATCTCTTTGAAAACATTGTAAGGAATTCCTTAGATGAATGAATAAATAAGGATGAAGTATAACCATACCTCATTATATGAAAATACCACGAAATATTGATGAATAATCCATGGAAATTCATCAACCAAGTTGTTATTCAGCTTCATCTCCAATGGAGGTTTCAAGAGAGAGTTTGTTTTAAGAGGGAAGGGTGATATTTGAAAAATGAATAGGGAATGTGGTTTTATGTTATCAAATAACTGAATAAACCTAAAGTACCCCATAATAACCGTCCATACTCTTTTTGGAATGTGGGATGAGTTTCCCAAACCCCTTGCATGTTGTCACGACACGAAAGCACCCCCTAGAAGTTAGGAGGAACCCTCTCTTCGTGACCGGGCGTACTTGACCCTTTGGGGTCTTATACAAGCCCTTCAAATAGCATTTATTACATAAGACATGAAAAGTAGTTTGGAATCAAAACTTTTCATGAATAATTTAATAAAAAGGAAATCTTTCATAAACACTTAAGAAATCTCATCGTCACAAGCCAAACATAAGACACGACATATAATATCTTAGGGACACGGACCTTTACATTGAAATCAAATACATATTAATGCTTAGTAATAAAGATATGAAAAAATAGACTATGTCCTCGAATATATGCGGACATACCAATTCTTGAGAGAGTGAATTTCCCAAGCTTCGCCTTCGAATCTTCCAGAATGTCTTAAACCTAAAGTTATAGAGTATAGAAAAGTATGGGGTTAGTACAAAACAATGTACTAAGTATGGAATATGCAAAAAGGGACATTTTAGAAAAATAGCTTTTCATGCCAAACAAATATAATATTCATGAATTGAAAGGCAAAACATCATAAGAATTATCATTTAACACTTAGATATGAATTTCAAAAAGTATAAACCAAAAGAGACCATTTACAGTAGAATTCCAAAACTCACAGTGAACTCCTTAAGCATTTACAATGAAGCTATTTGAGAATTTATAAAAAATCATTTAAAGCATTAACAATGTATTCAACTTGAGCAATTACAATGAACTATCCTATTCTAAATTAGTGAACTTCCAAGGCCAAGCGAAAGAGAAACATAATTGATTTTCTGTAAGAGTTCCCCTACATCGAGATTATCCTAAGACTCACTAAGGTAAGACATGAAGGAAGTATGAATATGCCTCCTTCAATACATACCAAAGAAATGCTAAAAACTACCTCCTTTTGGCTTACTCAACTCGGGAAAAACAAGCCCCTCAATCAATGGAAAGACCTTAAAAGACACCTAACAAACCACAAAAGTCTTCCCTTTCGGAATGCCTACTTCGTTGAATGAGTAGATAGCATCCCGTACCACCATCTACACTAAGTAGTACGTTATTTTAGAAGATTTGACACCAAGTCTTCCCTTTAGGAAGGTCCCACCTACTGCAATAAGTATATAGCGTCCCATACCACCACTTACCCTAAGTAGCACGTTCTTTTAGAAGACTTAGTTCAATCAATTCATTTGTGGAGGGTTATCTTTACCGACATAGACCATGAGAGCAAGACATGAAATCCCAAAATTAACCCCTATCGTATGAGGGATCCTCACTTTCCTAGAGTGAGGTCATTCTTTTTAGATTTTACATGGCTTTCCCAATGGTTACACCTATGCGGGCTCATAGTTAAGGGATAAAGAGATTGCTACTAATACATTCACTACTCACGACTCATCTCAAGAGGTATATTAGAATACAACATCTCGACTCACGAAGTGTAGCCACCTCTTCTTCATATCCTCTCGGTGCTAGACATAACCCCCACGGAATCTAAACACTTAAAATTAAAGGTTAAGGATAGCTAGTGAATACCACATCTCAACTCACGTAGGGCATTCATCCTCCGACCTATCTTAGAAAGCTCTTAGGATGTACTGAGGTTGCTACTAAACACTTCATCTGAACTCATGAAGAGTGTTCACCTCAACACTCCTCTATTTTCTGAATTTAACATCATACACTCATTCTATACATGCTTTAGACCAACATTCATCATTTTACATAATTTACATGCTTCAACTTCACAAAACACAAGACAAGGATCATGTTCAATATCACTTCATTTCATATACTATACCTTCAAAACTACACTCACAAAACATACTAAGTCATATCAATTCATCAATTAAAACACCGCCACAAAGAAGTTGGACCATACCACTTAAGAGCATTTACAATACGAATTATGCAATATAAGAAACTCACCATTTAACCAAGAAATTATCAACTATAATCAATTTATCAATATTTCATCATAATAAGTCTGTTAGGGCAGTAGCTAAACCAAAACAACAACATAAGAAACCAAAGTTCATACATTACCCAAAAATGCTCATTTAACCCATTTCTTAAGCTAAAAGTTTGAAATATGCATATACATGAGTTCATAATGTTTTTAACATTAAAATAATCAATTAATACAAGAATAAACATTAAAATATTAGAACACATTTACAAGAAGACCCATGCTTAATATCACAGATAGAAGGAATTTGAGTTTGAAAACCTTTTTTGAAATCTTTTGGAAATGACTCCTTGAATGGAAGAGGGTACAAGGATGGATACCATACCTCAAATATCAGGAAACCCACTAATTTTGGTGAATATACACGTCCAAACCAGCCCGTCCAAGTTCTTCTTGACTTCTATCTTCCAAAGAGACTTGGGAGAGAATTCTAAGGGGGACGGGTTTTGGGTTTTATGAAATGAAGTCTAAAATGGGGTCTTGGGGTTTGAAATATCTTGTTATATCTAAATAACCCTAAAATAAATGTCTTAGGGTCATAAATACTTGGGGTGAATTTACAAAACACCCCTAGCCAAGGCAGTCCACTTTACAGCTTTTTGGGAAGTCTCACCAACGAATCAACCAACGGACCATTTGTTAAGGGACGGGCCGTTGGTGAGGTCTCGTTGGATTATACTTAGCTCCATTTTGATCCTGCACAATCCCAACTTGCAGGGACAATATACATCATAGGTCGACGGACCGTTGGTGGACCAACAGACCTTCTTTAAAGTCATCGTTTGGTCATTGCTTTGGCAGCTTGTTGCCAGGTCTTGGGCCCTTCATCTAGGGACCCTTGTGGGTCCTAGGTGGGGTTGTTCCCGGACGTTAAACCTCTAAACTTGGTCTTATAGGTCTTATAAACATCCCACATCAATTTCGATTAAAACAAACACTTAAAACTCACTCAAACACATCAAGACGCTTATGCTCTATCTAAAGCACACCTTCTGAACGTCATGGACGTTCTTGGGCGTTTGACATCCAAACTTAACCAAACATAACGCACTTCCTAAGAACACTAATATAAATCCTTTTAAAACATTATTAACTCAAGAAACACTGAAAAAGATCTTGTTCACCTTAGTTCATTTCGGGGCGTTATAGCAGCTTCTAACAAACAGGTTGCAGGCCTCATCGCCGGAGGGCATTCGATAGATCGTTGGTGAAAACACAGCCCATCCTGCACCTTCATGGTTTTTTATAAAGACTATTATTTGGGGGATTAAGCTCCCACACATATGTGTGGAGCAACGGCCCACATTGATGGGTTGTATATTCATGAATGGTCCGTTGATTTCTAGCTCGTCGTTTGGACACTGCCAAACCAGTGTCTAGGTAGCTTTTGGGTCCTCGTCGAGGACCCTTTAGGTATTCCTTGGGGAGACATGCCGTGTTGTTTTGAATCTAATAACGATCAAAAACATGTTAAAGACCTTACCTATAAATTTGAGCATCAAATAATATGTTCAACATACAAAGGCATACTAGCACGTCTAAGGTCTAACTTTCGAACGTCTCAGACGTTCTTGCACATTTGACCTCTAAATCACCTAAAAATATTGTATACACACTATAAAAAACTAATTTAACATATTAATAACCTTTTTAGGCACATGTGAGGCTCTATACACCTTAGTTAATTTTGAGAGACCTTACAATATGACCACTTGGGAACATTCTTCCTCGAATGACACTAGAACATTTCAAACACTTTCAAGACATTAATGACCCCTAGGGCAACTCTTACATTCAACACATCATAACCCTCTTTATGATATCTAAGTTTATGACCACTCTTTATCATCATAACCTAAAAGTGATTGTCAACATAGAATGTTCAAAAGAACTCAACATAGGACCATCAAGGAGCTCAAAAGCATACCATCTAGAAACATTATCCCACACTTGGGTAAGCCTAATCACATCATGCCCTTAAACACGTAGGTCAAAGCAAAACCTACATACTATTTACATAGAAGGTTCAACATCATTGAGGGTCTTCACTCCTAATCTCATACAGTGGAGCCTACTAACTCAAACTTCAGGAGGTATCACCTCAAGCCTCATCATTCCTCTAAGCTCAACATCTAAAGGAAATCCACAACAATAGATCTAGGTCATACAAACCAACTATAAGAGGCTTTAACTATATGATGAATACCAAGGGTTACTTCATATATTCATCCCATGCTACCACCAAGTATTAACTAGGTAAGTATTTCCAGATTCAAGCCTACAAGGGTTATCAATTTTGTGGAAACTTCCAATCAACAATATTAGGTAATATCTAAGCACTTCCTCAAATGGTCATACTTAAATTCAATTTTTCTAACGGTCAACTAACTACTTCAAGTTGGTAAACGTCAATCCTCTCCTTCTCCATAAGATTCAAGGGATACATACTACCCTCTAAGTCATCCTTAGGCCAAAAGATAGTTCTGACCTATGGAACAAAACCGTTTCGTCCTTATTTCATCCAATCCTAGATTAGGTTCAAAAGGAAACTAACCAACTAGTCGTAGGGGTTCTCCCATTAACTAGAATACTCCACCATCACCTTACAAGGTAATCATACTACCTTCACTTATTGGATGAAGCCTTTACTAAAGACTCAAATCCACAAAAGAAAATAATAAAGCACCTCTCAAATACAAAGGCAACAATAAACTTTTACACTCATGATAGAAAATTATATAGAAGGGTGTCATTCGAAAGGGAAATTAGTTAAACAATATCAAATTTTAACAAGTTATAACCATACCATGATATAAATTCTCACATAACATGAGATATCTCATAAATCACATATATAGCCATAATTGGCATCATACTCATCAAGCCATAAACCATTGTAAGATTAAAAAATTCACCTTTTTTCTTTTTCAAGCATTGAGATACCATTTCATTCAAGCAATCACATCTAAAAGACCACTGAACAAGCAAACATAATAGAAGAATATCATAAAGATTATTGTTCCATGGCACTACACAAGAGTAGTGAAGAAAGTTGTCACGACCAGGGAGCACCCCCTAGACGAAACCGGCGTCCTCCTCCTTAGAGAAGACTAAGACTAGCCTCTTAGAATTCTTCATTACATTTCATAGGTAAAAAATGCAGAGAGATTAAAACTTTTATATATTGACGTTCACATAGACATCTCATATACTAGTTAGGGAGTTTACTTAGACTTTTTCCATAGGAAGTTTACATAGGCTTCTCGTTTAGATAATATACATAACATATAAGAATTTAGTGCAATATACCATCTCATATTTAAACCGTCTAAAACGAGTAGAACATTCGGGCATAGCCCTTGATACAAAAAAATAATTGCCACTTAGGGCATACAACAATATCATCAACAATAATAGATTAAACAATTCCTTTAGCTTATAGCAAATCCGACTAGGCTATATAGAAGGCACCATCCTCGTTGAGGACTCACCAATAACCTTGGGAACTATGTCCAAGTCTTCTTGGAATTTTTTTTGGATACCTCAACGGCTCGAACCTACACTGTTTGGGAAAAAGAAATGAAATATAAGGTTAGTACATCCACTTGTACTAATTATTGAAACATATGCATATATAACATTGAAATCATGGTTAATGGGATATTTAGTTCAACATCAT
The DNA here is from genome assembly GCF_001406875.1 of Solanum pennellii. Classification (NCBI taxonomy): domain Eukaryota; kingdom Viridiplantae; phylum Streptophyta; class Magnoliopsida; order Solanales; family Solanaceae; genus Solanum; species Solanum pennellii. The sequence goes on from NC_028637.1 coordinate 53,186,783, forward strand.
GGTAAATCAATTTTAAAAGCTTTAATGCACAATTAGGAACACATAGTAGCCATTAGGCAAAATACCAGTCAATACAAATACATATCTACATAAAACTAATATCATGATAAAGTCAAGTCAACATGTATACTATCAACATAAGTTCATATCACATGAATAGTAGCATATTAAGATCATATGACTAAATCAACTCCCACATTATAACAAAATATGTATAAGAGTTCATAGTAACATATCATACAAGACGCGTACTAACAATCCCTTCACAAGACTACATGTACAATGCCTATGTGAAGTCCCATAGCCCCACATAGTAAAGCAAAAAAAGAGAGATATCATAATTAATGCCAAACTTCACATAACAGATCATCATGAGTAGTCTTCATCATATATAGCAATATAGACCAATAACATATTCATAAGTGAAACTAACATCATATAGGATCACCAACATGTAAAATTAATATATGCATGTCGTTAAAATCATACGAGCATAAGAAAATACTCCTAGGACTTCCCTCAAGGACAACTAGTGCAATGCATAGGTAGATTCTCGTACCCCTACCTACACTAAGAAGAACCTCATAAGTCATCCTAATTAGAGTTCACTTTATTACATTCATTTTACTTTCAAGAACAATCTTCTAAACAGACAATAGACCATGTGAGCTAAACATGAAATCCAGTGTCATGAAACCCTACACTTAAAGAAAGTGGTCTACTTGCCAAGGTTGAACCAAAACATGAACATAGCATTCTAGGTGGATCCACTAGCTAGTAATCCTATGGAGGCAACATAGCTAAGGAAATAACAGATTTGTCTTGAACCATCTACATGCCTATTATCAATTAGAGCCCTTATCTCATGAGAATGTTTGGTGAATCTGCCTAATATGGGGGAGTCAACACCTTTTGTGGTCAAGTTCACTTGGTGCTCAACTAAAGTCCGTTTTTGTAATGACATTAAGTCATTAATTAACAATCATAGAGTAATTTAGGTCATAGAAGACTAACCCCCTTGTATTGCATATCATTTAGCTCATTAGTTATAGGATGAGAACTTTCTTTCATCACACAACCATCATTAGTGAGACCAACATATCATCATCTTATCACTTAAGGCATAGAAGATAAATCATCTTCAAACTTGCATACACATAGCCTCGATATAATATCAAATTTATCATGATCATATTATGCCATTATCATGGTAATAATGTCATATATTCCTAATTTATCCACATATAAAACTTCAATTACATCACATCATCACAAATTTCAATCCAACAATTTTGAAGTAAAGAGTAAAGGATCACAATGTCTTACCAAATAACCTCCATAGCCTTCACCACGAATTTCACCCTCAATTCATCACAATCACCCAATAAATCACTCATAATCATAATAATATAGTAAATTAATCAAAAACATAACAAATTCTAACAATCCTTTAATATTCAAGTCCAATTCATAAGTATGGTTTGGGTAAAGAATCCAATTCATCACAAAGTAAGACAATTATCAAGAAATACAACAATTAACCCATAATAAGTCATATTATATCATAAATAATAAAAGGAAACCAATAACAATTCAATTTGAAATATTAATATCGAAATAAGAAGGAAACTCATGTTTTTGAAAACTTTTGAAATCAATTTGAAGGAGCCTCTTGGGGAAAGAGATCCCAAGAGTGAAGAGTTCCCATACCTTAACAATACTTGAATAATAAAGGGTATAAAGTTGAATTCTTGCAGCCCTAATGCCCTTGAACCTTGTTTTCAATGGTGTTCTTTGGGAAAGAGAGACAAAGTAGAGAGAAGGTAGAGAGATTTTAGTTTTAGAATGGTGGAGTGTTGGGATAGTTTAATTTGGTTTAAATATTATAATTCCCCTTAAAAAACTTAATTAGACACCCCATAACCCTTAATTAATTAAATAACTAACTAATTATTTCCCTCAGCTTAAGATTAGGTAATCCAAAACAGACCCATCCTACGAGACCTGAACCCATGGCCTACAGGTCCATCGATGCCACCGTACTGGCAAGCTGTCTATTACGATAGAGACGGTGTATTTTTCACTATCAAGGATCACCCCCTAGAAATAACATGGCATACTTTGCCTCTCGGAGGTCTTATACAAGCCCATAGTTATCATTTATCTCATTGTCATATGTAAATTTTGTAGAAAATTTAAAACTTTCATAGAACATCATAAGCTAGAACATCACTTCCAATATATATATATATATATATATATATATATATAATCATAATACATAGTTAAAGACTCTAAGTCTCTTTGCCATATTAGACTCAACATCATTAGAGTATAATAGGGATACGACCATTGAAGCATAAATCATAACTAAGCTATTACAAAACTTCACATAAAATAATGACATAGGAAATCCTTGAACTTAAGGATCCCTTTCCTCGAGCTTGGGAAACACATATCAAGCCCTTCAACTTAGAGACATCCTTTAATCACCCATAACCTACACTGTGTAAAAAGATAAGGAATACTTGTATATGTACAAGAATTCACTAATTTTGGCAACCAAGAAAAAACATGTATTTATAAAGGGACTTTATACTTTGAAACCATGCATCATGCCTTTTTGTGAAAACATCATAAAACTTTGATATCATAAGCATTATACAATTCACATACTTCATTTAGGCATACAAAATAGTCACAACATCACATAAAACCATACATTACATTTAAAGAACATTTAGGATCACTTTACAATAACCTCACTTTCACTTACAGTAACATCATTTCATTTATAATAAACCCATTTTTCATTACAGTAAGTTCTTTTCTTCTTAACTCTTTAATTTACCAAGTACCCCAACTAGTGGTACTTGGTGCAATGTATAGATAATGTCCCATTACACTATACATACTCAAGCATCACCTTAAGGCCAAAAGGAAATCATGCATACAACCTTCATTTATCCAACACATGCATTCATAGGACCATTTCATATTAGAGGACATATAACTCACATTTAACCCACATACTTTATGGACCACATAGATGAACTCAATACAAGACCGCATTGAAGTCAAGACTTACGAATATCCTCATAAGAGGCATTAGTAAATCAATAACATATTTTCACTTCACTTCACATAGAAACTATAAGACATTACTCATAATCTCAGTCTAAGCCTACTAGTGCATTGAACATGTGAAGTCCCATAACCTCACACATACTAAGTAAACTTAAAAAGAGACTACAAGTCTTAACATGTATTTCATATATCAACAAGACAAGTATAGACCTTCATCATATAGTCAATAAGACCAACATTATGCATAGAAGGTAAGACGCATCATATAGACTCATTAGGACTCATACGATGCATTTCATCACAATGAGTAGAGAGCACTACAATGTCATGCATAAGGAAATGAACATAATCATATACATTAGAACACCTTCCCATAACTCCCTTCAAGATCTACTTGTGCAATGCATCACTTGCTATATCTGATGGGGCAAGCATAGTTTATTGAACATGGAAGAATATATGGAAATATTACTCTTTGACCTTTGGTCCATGAGGCTATCCACCTCATGAGAACTATGGTGAACCTGACTTCCCACATTGGGAAGGGACACCCCTCATACTCAAGTTCGCTCGGTGCTATGCTAAGTTCCCTTTATTGAATTGCCTTTATTATTCATTCTTCATAAAAGTAGGCTTTAGGATATTGACACTCTAGATGCTTAGCTCATATGTCATAGATGAGAATATCCTTTCATAAACATAAATCATTTGATAAAACCTTTCACATGGACATAGCATATTCAAGAACCATCTAGTTTAGGATACCCTTGAGAATACCTTCGAAGAAACCCTCTATTGACTATATAATCATAAATGGACATGTTTTCATGTATGTGTGTACACATATGTGAGCAAACCTTTCACATAAACAACCTTAGACCACACATGTTCATACTTCCTTTAATTCATGCATAAGTGTATAGGTGTAACTATAGGAGCAATCCTTTTATATAAACACATTTAGAAACTTTGCATATTAATAACATACTCATGCATTTGTACTCATGTTTATAGATAATAACTTCGGAACTATCCTATCAAGGCACACATGTACAACGCATAGACAAGGTCCCATACCCTTTTCCATACTAGTTCACCCATAAAATCGTCCTAGTTAAGGGATATATAACATATTTCATGGACAATTACCCTACATGCATAGTTGTAGACACATGTGAATATGAGACTACTCTTTCATTAGACACCATGAACCTACTACTTGTAAGAAAGCATGAGGTATAAATGTGTGTACATTGGTCTATATGATCACATAATAGCTATTAAAATCACATTTAGGCAGCTACCGTCATAAGAACATAATGCATATTCAATCATATACCGCACATCACATATTAGCATAGGAGACAAGACAACTTCAATATTTGCATTCAAGGTCCTAACATTCGATAATCAAACATTCATATAAGGGTACATAGGTAGGGGTAGTTAACCATTATTATATCATCAATGGAAGTACCTAAACCACACCTAACATAGTCATTCAAATGATTCTAACATTAGCAATACAACCAAGATCATAACAAGACTGGAGGAGTAGACATAATACTACACATTGGATGATCATCCCCACAAAACCTTCATAATACAATTGCCTTTAAGTCCATGATAACATCACATATACATTAACAAAAAATTAAACACCACCACATTAAGTAGACCATACCACATAACGCCATTCAAGTCCAATCATCAAGCAATTCTATAGAAACATTTAGTAATAGAGATATCTTACCAATTAAGCATCCTTTGTTCATCATTGATAAATATTCATATTAGATCAACAATTCAAATATAGTGAAGTAGCTAAAGAAATCATAACCTAGACAAAATCATGCTTCCATTACCATATGATTCAAGCTCACATTATGCACAACATCATCAATCTATAGAATATGGAGGAATGTAGGTCAACCTTACCAAATCTTCAAATGTTGATTCAAATTGATCACTCATCAAAAGTACATCATCAATATACATAATAAGCAGTAGCTAACAATAAAATCTCATTACAATCATTCTAGTATCAAGATTACCTTAACCATAACATAAGCTAAATCGAGACTTGAGAGGGATCATGAGTTCATAATGAAATTGGATTGAATTCAACATGAATAACAGTATATAATAATCAATTTTACATAATCAAGCTTTCGAAAAATTTCTAGAAAGAACCCATGGCGATATTGAAAGATTGAAGGTTTGATAATGAAATCTTCATTGAAAACATTGGAAAGAACTCTTTAGATGGGAAGTTATCTAAATATGTAGATAACCATACCTAATTACATGAAAAATCCACGAAAGCTTGATGAAGAAAGATTGAGAATCCATCACCATGCCTGTTCTTTAGATTCATCTCCAATGGATGTTTCTAAAGAGGTGTTATTCTTGGAGAAGGAAGTGTAATTTTAAAATATGAATTGGGTATAGAGTTTTGACCTTAATAACCCACTTAATGTAACCAAAAATACCTAAATTAGCCTCTGGGGTTAGGTTAGAACGTGGGGTGAATTTCCTATTCACCCTTAATAAAACAGTACGCCTGCCAGCATTTGTAGGCTGCATCGACGCCACCAAATGACGCCCAGTTAGACCCTTCCATAGGCCGTATGGGCAACCATTGTTTTGGTCTGAAGATTGTGATTTGTATTGAGACTTCCCTAGTCTAAGTATGGAACGATGCCTCCTCATCGACGGGGCGTCATCGTCTGTCGATCCTTGGCATAGGTCGACACTGCCAAGGCAGTGTCTAGGCAGTGTTTTGGTCCTCCTTGAGAGTCTTTTTCAGGGCCCTTGGGGAGTCGTACCCTTAGGTTTCAAACGTAAATACACTAATTAACAAGTTAAGGACCTTTTATATCAATTTTAACCAAAACGAACACATAAAACATGTAAAGACACACCAAGATAAACATGCACGTCTCAAGTATAACTTTCAAACATCATCGAACATTCTAGGATGTTTGACCTACAAATGACTTCAAATTAAGCATGCATATTGCAACAAACTTAATTAACATATTTTATACTTTTTTAGACACATGTTAGGCTCTAAGAACCTTAATTCATTTTAGAGGGTCTTACAATTTTTGGGGCATTTTTTTGAAAAATTATAAGTGTTGTCCAACGACTACCATCGACGGAGTGTTGATTAATCTATGGCTCATCGATTTCCTAGTCATTTGCATACTGTCAAATTGACAGTTTTCGGTCAAATGGAAGGGTCATCTCCAAGGACCCTTGGGGTGGTCCTTGGGGAGTCATACCCGGAAGTTTCAACCCTAAAAACTATATAATACTATTTTAACAGATTTCTACTAATTTTCATTAAGTCCCAACACTAAAAACCCCATGAAACCATCCAAGGCATACTAGTGTACATTTCACAATTCACAAGACGTCATGGACGTTTCTTGACGTTTTGACTCTAACACTTCCTCAATGTTTCAAATACATTATATTAGGCCTAAAAACGATGTTTTAATTATTATTTCTTCATGTGAGGCTCTAGATTATGTCTTGGACTTTTGGAGTCTTACATTATCCCCCCGTTAGGAACATTCGTCTCCGAATGACACTAAAATCTTTTTATATAGAGAGGATGACTAAAGAGTGGTAGCCCAACCAGTAACAACATATAACAACATGATTTACATCTCAAATAAACGTATCAAAATGTCATTCACACATAGCGACATAAATTACAATTTACCTCAAATAAGAGCTCAGCTTTTATAACATGAGGAACTCTCTTCTCAATATCAACATGAGATCAACATAATCATCAAGTCACTTATGCCAAACTTCTTTCAAACACATTAACATGCTCAAGTCTATTTCATGAAGCCAACAATACACAAAATACAAATAAGTATAATTTAAGCAAAAGAGCATTTTCACATGAAAACTCATTTTAGCGAACACTTTTATCATAGTTATGCATATTTAAGCAAAATAAGTAAAATTAAAATATATTCATTATTTTTAAGATGATTACTACTAAGCTCAACTTTGTCTAGAATTTTGAGGAAAAAGAAGAGGATAACGGGACTCATGTCGGCCTCGGCCTCCTATGTTGCTCCCTCAACTAGGTGGTTTCGTTATGGAGAACTTTTAGGAAGACCAACTCTTTCTTCCTCAAATTTTTGCTTGGCAATCTAGGATTTCACCGGAACCGCCACACCTAACCCTTCAATAGGAAGAATGGGTAAAAGATCCACAATACACTTCTTTAGTATGGAGACATGAAATATTGGATGAACCGAATATAGTTCACTAAGTAATTTCAACTCATATACAACTTTTCAGATGCGTTGCAAAACCTCATAGGGACCCACATATCGAGAAATTTACTTCACCTTTCTGCCGAATCTCTTCACCCTTTATTAGGTGAAATCTTCAAATACACCATATCACCTACTTCAAATTCATGATATCTTCTTGTATTGTCGGCATAAGATTTTCGCCGACTATAGGCTGTTTCAACCTATCCTTTATTAGCATAATCATCTCCAAAGTGTCATAGATTATTTCGGGATCAAGGAGTGAAGACTCATTAACCTTAAACGACCCAACCGGAGAGAGACATTTCCTACCGTAGAGTTCTTCAAAAGGTCCAATGGAAATACTCGAATGGTAGCTATTATTATAGGAGAACTCAATCAATGGTAGGTGATTGTCCCAATTCCCTTTGAAATCTATTACACAAGATATTAACATGTCTTTTAGAGTTTGAATAGTTCGCTCTGCATGACCATCTATTTAAGGATGAAAAGTGGTTCTAAGCTTCACTCGAGTACCCAACCCTTTTAGAAAAGACCTCCAAAAATGAGAAGTGAATTGAGCACCTCTATCTAATATGATGGACAAAGAAATCCTATAAAGACTCATAATCTCATCAATGTAGATCCTTGCATAATCCTCCTCCATATAAGTAGACTTAATGGGGATAAAGTGAGTGATTTTGTCAATCTATCCACTATAACCCTTAATGAGTCATTTTGCCTCCAGGCTTGAGGCAACCCCACAAGAAAGTCCATTGGATCTCTTCCAACTTCCAAGTGGTAACATCCATTTCTTGGATTAGAAAAATAGGGTTTAGATGCTCGATTTTTTACTTGATGGAAATTTGGACACATGGATACAAACTCCGCTATGTCTCTTTCCAAGCCATCCTACCAATATAGCTCTCTAAGGTTACAATACATTTTGGTAGCACCCGGATCTATAGAATATAAAGAACCATGAGCTTCCTCCAAAACCTTTCCCGTCAAATCATCAACATTCGGTACACACAATGTACTTTGGTACATAAGCCCACCATCCGTCCTGGGAGAATGACTAATTAAACTTCCTGAGTACCAATTTGCTTTACTCTATGAATATTTGGTCAAGATGATGCTTATACTTCACCTCAACCACTAAAGATGACTTAGAGTTACTATGAACCATAAAACCAACATTTGGGGAATCTTCCAACCGAACACCTAATCTAGAAAACCTATGAACATCTTTCACTAGGTCTTTTTTTCCTTCTTCTACATGAGAGATATACCAATGGTCATATGACTTCGAGCATCTGCAACAACATTAGCCTAGCCGGGGTGGTAGATAACACTAATGTCGTAAGATTTAGACAATTTCAACCATCTTCTTTGTTGGAGATTTAACTCCTTTTGAGTAAAGACATATTAAAGACTTTTATGGTCGGTATACACATCAATGGTCGGTATATACATAAGCATGAGCACCATACAAGTAATGTGTCTTTATTTTCAAAGCAAACACTACGACCGCTAATTCAATATCATGAGTTGGAAAATTCTTCTCATGCACCTTGAGTTGTTCAGAGGCATAGGATACTACCTTCCCATGTTTCAAAAGGACACAACCCAAACCCACTCGGTATTCATCACAATATACCACAAAACCCTTGGTACCCTTTGGTAAACTCAACAGCGGAGTGGAGGTAATCCTGTCTTTCAAAATTCGGAAGCTTCTTTGACATGCATCCTACCACTCAAATTTAACACTCTTTTGGGTCAAGGTAGTAAAATGAGAAGCAATGGATGCAAAACAATCTAGAAATCTCCTATATAACCCAGTTAAGCCCAAGAAAATTATAATTTCTGTTGTAGTCAATGGTCTATGACAATTCTTAACATCCTTGGTTTACTTTGGATTGTCCTTTATATCCTCGCTTGAGATAATATGAATATGAAATGCTACAAATTTCAACAAAAACTCACACATACTATCTTGGCAAATAATTGGTGTTTCTGAAGGACTGGCAATACTACTCTCAAATGGTTCATGTGTTCATCCTCAGTCTTCGAATATACCAAGATATCGTCTATGAAGACAATCACAAAGGAATATGGGTAATTTCAAAACACCATATGCATAAGGTAGATAAAAGTCGTCCGGACATTCGTGCGACCGAAGGACATTACTAGGAAATCATAGTGAACATACCTAGTTAAAAATGCCATTTTAGGTACATCCATACCTCTCACCCTATGTTTGTGATACCCCGACCTGAAGTCAATTTTAGAAAGTATCTTGCACCTTGGAGTTGATCAAATAAGTTTTAAATTCGAGGGAGAAGATACTTGTTCTTAATAGTGACCTTATTGAGTTGACGATAGTCAATGCACATCCTAAGGGACCCATCCTTCTTCTTTACAAACAACACCGGATCTCTCCATGGTGAAATACTAGGTTTAATAAATCCCTTGTCTAATAAGTATTTGAGTTGAAGCTTTAACTCTTTCAACTCCGCCTGAGCCATCAAGTAAGAAGTGATTAAAATGGGATTCGTATCCGGTAACAACTCAATACCAAAGTCTATTTTACGCTCGGGAGGAATTTCAAGCAAGTCATTGGGAAAGACTTAAGAGAACTCCTTCACTAGGGGGACTGACTTGATTGGATGTTTGTAAGACTCAAGATATCTGAAGCTTACAATATGGTGAAGACACCTTTTAGAGATCATTTTACAAGCTTTTAGACAAGAAATGGTACAACCTCTAGGAATTGAGTTACCCGATTTGCACTCTAAGATAGATGCATTAGGAAAATTGAACTTAACAAATCTTGTTCGACAATATATGGAGGAAAAATAAGCATTTAATTTGTCCATTCCCAAAATAAGATCAAAATCAACCATAGAGTTAAGCTCTACAGAACTACACAAGAGTAATGAAGAAAGTGAAACTTCTATCGTACTATAGCCTCTTGCTCATTCATGTGTCACGACTTACACTGATGAACAAGACAATACTAGACGTGGCATTATAAGATTTCAAAACCTAAGACCATTTAAATAAACTCATGATCTGATACAAAGGTTTTCAAAACTAGAGGCACCCCTGACAAGTAACATGGCGTACTTGACCTCTCGGAGGTCTTATACAAGCCCTTAGCATTCATTTATCATATTGTCAGAAAGTTATGGAAAATTTATAAATATTTCCTACCATAACAAAAGAATAAAATGTTACTTCATTTAAAAACCATTAGTACATAGTGGGACATTAAGTCTCATCCATTTATCTTGGTCACAACTTCAATAGACTAGGGACACGACCCTTAACAATACAAAAGAACATTTCTATATTATTACATGAACTTAATTTAAAGTCTTGACATGAAGGTCCTTGAATAATTAAGGACACACTTTAACTTGGGCATATTAATCCAAGCTATTGATTCTAGGAAAGATGCACTAGTTGTCACGACCTGAAAGCACCCACTAGAAGTTAGGGAGAACCCTTGTTTCGTAAACGGGCGTACTTGACCCTATGGGGTCTTTTACAAGCCCTTTACTATTGTTCATCACATAAGACATGAAAAGTAGTTCAAAAATTTAAAACCATTCATGAAGAATTAATAAAATACAATCTTTCATAAATACTTAGAGAATCTCGTTGTTGCAAGCCAACTTAATGACACGACATAATATCTTAGGGACATGGCCCTCTACAATAAAGTATAATACATATGAAGTCTTAAAATAAAAACTAAGAAAAGAAGTATGCCCTCGAATATATGATGACATACTTTGCCTTGAGAGAAACTTTCCCAAGCTCTTCCTTCTAACCTTCAAACCTTCAAAAGCTTCCAACCTATACTTATAAAGTATAGAAAAGTATGGGATTAGTACGAAACATTGTACTAAGTATGGCATATGCAAAAACATGTCAAAAGGGATATTTTAGTAAAATAGCTTTTCATGCAATTTAAGTAAAATATTCATCAATACAAAGGCAATACATCATACTGACCATCATTTATAACTTAGATAAGAATTCCCATTATTTTAAGCCAACACGAAAAATTACAGTAAACCAACTTGACCTTCACAGTGAACTCCATAAGCATTTACAATTAATACATTTGAACATTGACAATGAATTATTTAAACCATTCACAATAAATACACTTTGAGAAATTTTAATGAACTATCCTACACTAAATGAGTGAACATCCAAGGCCAAGCGAAAAAGAAAGTGAACTCATATTCCTTAAGAGTTTCCCTACCTCGGAATTATCCTAAGACTCACTAAGGTAAGATATGAAGGAAGTATGAATATGCCTCCTCCAATACACACAAAAGCAACCCTCAAGACTACCCTTTTCGGCATACTCAACTCTGGAGAAACAAGCCCTTAAATAAATGGCAAGACATTAAAAGACACCCAAAAAACCACCAATGTCTTCCCTTTCGAAAGGTCTACTTAGTGCAATGTGTATATAGCGTCCCATACAACCACCTACCCTAAGTAGTACATTCTTTTATAAGGTTTGGCACCAAGTCTTCCCTTTCAGAAGGTCCTACCTAGTGCAATGAGTAGATAGCGTCCCATACCACCACCTACCCTAAGATGTACGTTATTTTAGAAGACTTAGTTCAATCAATTCTTTGTGGGGGGATTAGCTTAACCGGCATACACCATGAGAGCTAGACATGGAATCCCGATATTAACCCCTATCGGATGAGGGATCCTTACTTGCCTAGTGTAAGTTCATGCTTCTTAGCGTTTACACGGCTTTTCCAATAGCTACACCTCTGCGGGCACATAGTTATGGGATACAAAGGTTTTTACTAAGTAACGCACTCTCTCCTAACAAGGAGTGCTGATCTCAAAAGGTTTTTTGGACTAAAACCTCTCAACTCACAAAGTGTAATCCACCTCCGCTTCATATCATCTCGATGCTAGGCATAACTCCTCACGGATTTTTTTAACATAGTAGTCTTTCATATAAAGCTCACTAGGAATGCAGAGGTTCGAGATTCCCCTTTTTACTCAACTTGACATAATATATTCTTTAAAGCATGTGTGTACATGTGCACACATTGCATATAAGAATCATTTAATTTTCATCAAGTTCTACACATACTTTAACCTCGATTCATCAAGTTACACACTCTACATGCTTCTCATAATCATATACTTCATTTAGACTTAAACTAGGTCAAAACATGCAATTCAAGCTACACCAAACATAATAAAGGACCCATTTCAAATTTTTATTCATTTCACATGATATACCTTCAAGATTACATATTAAAAACATACTAAATAACATCAACTTCCTCAATTAGCACCGCCATCCATAAGACGGACCATATCACTCAATATTAATTCATAATAAGAATTAAATAAAGAAAGCATCTCAACATCAAATCAAACCATCATAGCTCGTAAGAAATTTATAAATAGTTAACCATATTAAGGAACTTATGGAAGTAGCTACACCAACATGAAAAATACAAGAAACCCATGTTCATACCCTACTCAAATCATGCTCACATAACCCATTTTCAAGCCAAAAGTTGAAGTATGCATAAACAAGAGTTTCATTTGAGTTTTAACATAAAAATCATCAATGCTAGACAAACTAAATATATTTGAACCATTAAAACATAATACAAGAAGACCCCTACTAGAAATCAAAGTTAGAAGAACTTTGAGTTTAGAAACCCTTTTGAAAACCTTTTTGGAAGTTGGCTTTCTTGAATGAAAAGATATTCAAGAATGGATACCATATCTTACTTAAGGAAGCAAAATCCAAGAGTTTTTGATGAAAATACACTTCCCACCAGCCTTCCTATCCTTCCTTGAATCTAGCTTTCAATGGAAACTTTAGAGAGTTAGTCTTTAGAAAGAGAGAGTTTGTATATTTTAAAGAGAGGGGTCTTGTCTCGGTCTAGGGTTTGAAACTATATTAATATAACCTAAAAAAACGTAAATTATCCACCTAGGCTCTTAAAATACTTGGGGTGTATTTATATAAAACACCCCAAGTCGGCAGCAACTTCACAGACTTGGCAGGCCTCATAGATGAACCTTCACAAACAGACCGTCATTGAGCCAATGGACCGTTGGTAAGGTATCTTTGGTGGATACATAGATCCAAATGGATCATGGAAAACTGAACTCACTGGTACAATCGACTACCTAGGTCCACGGAATGTTGAGGGTCAAATGGATCGTCCTTAGGATCGTTGATGGCCACTGCTTTTTGGCAGATTTTGCCCAAGTCTTGGACCCTTCATCTAGGGACCCTTGTGGGTCCTAGGTGGGGTCGTGCACGGACGTTAAACCCCTAAACTAAGTCATATAGGTATTATTACCATAAAATTCAATTTTCAAGTAAAACAAACACGTAAAACTCGTCTAAACACAACAAGACACACTAGTATATTTTTGAGGCATACATTCCGAACGTCATGGACGTTCTTGGTCGATTGAACTCCAAACTTAACCAAACTTCACACACTGCCTGAGGACACTAAAAAAACTTATTTTAAATTAAAATCAACTCAAAAAACAATCACGAGTCTTTAGTTCACCTTAGTTTGTTTTGGGGCATTACATTCTCCCCCACATGGAATAACATTTGTCCTCGAATGACACTTAGACTTTAAGAATAACAAGGACTAACATAGAATCAAATAAGACACTTCAATCATGATCAAAACACTCAAAAATCAAAGAATCAAACATGATCATACACGATAATTTTATGCAAATTTAAACTTCAATTCAAGACAACACAATTTTTCTCAGTAGTCAAAATTCTTACAGTGAAGTTCATTGTGTTCACTGCCAAGCCTACCAATATTTTTGAAAATTCATTCCTTAAGCAATTCATCAAGATGACATGATCATATTAACTATAAACCCACATAAAATCACTTCATAACATAAAAGAAACAATAACAAAGAGTTAAGACGTACCAAAATAGTTAAATCTAGACTAATTATCCTTCCTAGTACTTATCCCATAGGAAGGGTTCTTCTTGGAAGCATTAGGATCTAGGGAATATTGATTGACATCTTTCCCCCTTGATTTGAGGTTCGGTAAGTCCCTAATATTGTGGCCCTTATTACCACATGCAAAACAACCATCCATTCCGGCAAGACACTTACCCCCATGTTACTTTCCATAAGTAGGGCACCTAGCCCTTGCATAGGAATGACCACCGCCTTGAGAATGTTGACTTGGAACCGTATCCTTGTTTCCCATGGAAGAATCTTGGGGATAAAACCTCTTCTTAGGCCTTTGGTGACTAGAATCATCCGACCTAGGCATTTTACCCTCTTTCCTTATCTCCTTAATTTTGGACTCCTTAATTTGTTCCGCATAAACCATGAGCCTAGAGATATCCATATCATTAAGAAGCATTGTTGTACTACACTCTTTTTTCACCAAGATAGACACTCCCATAAAAAACTTGTTCATCATAGACCTAGGTTTGGATAGCATGGTTGGGATATACTTGGAGTGTTGGGTGAATTTCAGAGAGTACTCTTGCACACTCATTCAACTTTGACGAAGGTTCATGAATTAAACCATCTTCTTCTCCCTCCACTCTAGGTGAAAGAACCTATCTAGAAAAGCCTCTTTTAATTCTTCTCAATGAACCGAACCTCTTTTTAGGGGTCTCTCACTCCTCCATTGCTCAAACCACACTTGAGCCACCTAGTTAAGTTGGTAAGCGGCTAACTCCGCTTTCTTCGTAGGGGTCACACCCATAGCATCTACCACCTTGAAACCTCATCTATGAAACCTTGTGGATCTTCATCCACCTTAGTTCCATGAAATGTATGAGGGTTCATACTCATGAAATCTCGAACTGAAGAGGCATGAGTACTAGCATTTGGTTGGGGCCTATCTCCTTGGTTAGCTTCGCCCACAAAGTGATTGTTGACAACATGATCTTGAGCCGTCATTAGTTGGGTCAAGTTCATTAGGGCATCCCACAACTCCGAATTAGTCATATCACCCTCAATAAAAGGAGCTTGATGCATAGGAGGCACTTGAGGTCCTTGGGGTTCCGGAGGAATTTGAGGTTCTTGAAGGGGAACCTCCACATTCTCTTCCTCCTCTAGGAAAACAATCGGAACTTTGTCATGGAGAGGGATCCTCTAATTAGCTACACCACCCTCCTCCCTTCTAGCGGTCGATCTTTTCGTATTCATGTCCTATATAAACACAAAGATAAGAGGTTAAGAGAAGACACCTTATGTGATTCAACTATACGGCACGACATTAGAATAGAGAAGAAAGTGAAACATCTATCGTCCTATAGCCTCTTGTCCATGGATGTGTCGCGACTCACACTAATGACCAAGATACTACTACATGTGTCTTGTGAGACTTTTAGAACCTAAACTATTTCCCATACCCTTATGCTCTGATACCAAGTCGATCACGACCCGAAAGCACCCCCTAGAATTTAGGGAGAACCCTTATTTCGTGACCGGGCGTACTTTACCCTTTGGGGTCTTGTACAAGCCCTTTACTATCATTAATCACATAAGAAATGAAAAGTAGTGCGGAAATTTAAAACTTTTCACGAATAATTAATAAAAGACAATCTTTCATAAATTCATAGAGAATCTCATCGTCACAAGCCAACTTTAGGACATGACATAATATCTTAGGGACATGGCCCTCTACAATAATGTATAATAGATGACAAGTCTTAAAATAAAAACTAAGAAAAGGACTATGTCCTCGAATATATAAGGACATATACTGCCTTCAGAGAAACTTTCCCAAGCTCTTCCTTCTAGTGTTCATACCTTCAAAAGCTTCAAACATATACTTATATAGTATAGAAAAGTATGGGGTTAGTACAAAACATTGTAAAAAAGGACATTTTAGTAAAATAGATTTTCATGCAATTTAAGTAAAACATTCATGAATACAAAGGCAAAACATCATACTAACCATCATTTACAACATAGATAACAATTCCCATAATTTTAAACTAACAAGAAACATTACAGTAAACCAACTTGACTTTCACAGTGAACTCTTTAAGCATTTACAGTAAATACATTTGAACACTGAAACTGAATCATTTAAAGCATTCACAATAAATTCAACTTGAGCAAATACAGTGAACTATACTACACTAAATGAGTGAACTTCCAAGGCCAAGCGTAAGAGAAAGTGAACTCATTTTCCTTAAGAGTTTCCCTACCTCGGAATTATCGTAAGATTCACTAAAGTAATATATGAAGGAAGTATTGATATGCCTGCTCCAATACACACCAAAGAAACCCTCAAGACTACCCCTTTAAGATTATTCAACTCAGGAGAAATTAGCCCCTCAATCATTGGCAAGACATCAAAAGACACCCGACAAACCACCGAAGTCTTCCCTTTCGGAATGCCTACTTAGTGCAATGACTAGATAGAGTCCCATACCACCCCCTACCCTAAGTAGTACATCATTTAAGAAGGTTTGGCACCAAGTATTCCCTTGCGGAAGGTCCTACCTAGTGCAATGAGTAGATAGTGTCCCATACCACAACCTACACTAAGTAGTATGTTCTTTTAGAAGACTTAGTTCAACCAATTCTTTGTGGGGGATTAGCTTCAACGTCATAGACCATGAGAGCTATACATAAAATCACAAATTAACTCCTATCGGATTACGCATCCTTACTTGCCTAGTGTAAGTTCATGCTTCTTAGCATTTACATGGGTTTTCCGATAGCTACACCTATGCGGGCACATAATTAAGGGATAACTAGATTGTTACTAAGTAACTCACTCTGTACTAATAAGGAGTACTCATCACAAGAGGTATAATGGACTACAACATCTCAACTCACAAAGTGTAATCCACCTCCCCTTCATATCCGCTAGTTCTAGTCATAACTCCCCATGGATTTCTTAACATAGTAGTCTATCATATAAAAACACTAGGAATGGAGAGGTTGCTACTAGACACCACATCTCAACTCACGAAGTGTGTCCACCTCAAGATTCCCCTATTTACTCAACTTGGCATAATACATTCTTCAAAGTGTGTGTATGTACTTGTGCACACGTTGCATATAAGAATCATTTCATTCTCATCAAGTTCTGCACATACTTTAACCTTGATTCATCAAGTTAGACACTCTACATGCTTCTCATAATCATATACATCATTTAGACATAATTTAGGTCAAACGTGCAATTCAAGCTACACCAAACACAATACAAGACCCATATCAAATATCTTTTCATTTCACATGTTAGAACTTCAAGATTACATATTCAAAACATACCAAATAACAACACGTTCCTCAATTAGCACCGCCTCCATAAGATGGACAATACCACTAAATATCAATTCATAATAAGAACTATATTATGAAAGCAACTCAACATAATATCAAACCATCATCACTCATAATAAATTTATAAATATTTGACCACATAAAGCCACTTAGTTCAGTAGCTACACCAACATGACAAATAAAAGAAGACCCAAGTTCATACCCTACTCAAATAACCCATTTTACTGCCAAAATTTGAAGAATGCATAAACAAAAGTTCCATTAGAGTTTTAACATAAAAATAATAAATTCAACCCAAACTAAATTCATTTAAACCATTAGAACTTTAATAAAAGAATAACCCTACTAGAAATTAATGTTAGAAGAAGTTTGAGTTTACAAACCCTTTTGAAAACCTTTTTGGAAGTAGGTTTCTTGAATCAAAAGATATTAAAAAATGGATACCATACCTCACTTAAGGAATAAAATCCAAGAGTTTTTTATGAAGGGACACTTCCAACTAGCCCTACTATACTTCCTTGAACTCGAGCTTTCAATGGAGTCTTTAGAGAGTTTGGCTTTAGAGAGAGAGAGAGTTTAAATAATTTGAAGAGAGGGGTCTTGTCTAGGTCTAGGGTTTAAAAATATTTTAATATAACCTTAAAAAAACAAAATTATCCACCTAGGTTCTTAAAATACTTGGGGTGTATTTACATAAAACACCCCAAGTTGGCAGCAACTTTACAGACTTTGTAGGCCTCACAGACAAACCTTTATCAACGGACCGTTGGTAGGGTCTCGTTGGTGGATACTTATCTCCAAATGGATCATGGAAAAATGAACTCACTGGTACAATCGACGCCCCATGTTGCTGGACCGTTGAGGGATCAATGGACCGTCCTTAGGGTCGTCGATGGCCACTGCTTGTGGCACATTTTGCCCAAGCCTTGGGCCCTTCATCTAGGGCCCCTTGTGGTCCTTGGTGTGGCCGTGACCAGACGTTAAACCACTAAACTAAGTCTTCTAGGCATTAATCACATCCAATGCAAGTTTCAAGTAAAACAAACACGTAAAACTCTCCTAAACACAATAAGACACATTAGTACATTCAAAGTAATACTTTCCGAACGTCATGGACGTTCTTGGTCGATTGAACTCCAAACATAACAAAATTTCACACAGTTCCTAAGGACACTTAAATAACTTAGTTTAATCTAAAATCTACTCAAGAAAGAACCACGAGGCTCTAGTTCACCTTAGTTTATTTGGGGCGTTACACTAGCCATCAACACCTACACTTTGTGTAAAAAGATGACGAAGAATGGTATTAGTAAAAGAAAACACTATGTGTGATAACCATGCAAAAACGTGCTTCAAAGAAGACATTTAGTTAAAACCATGTGTCATGTCTTTTAGAGAAACTTCATAAGCATTTGATACTTTAAGAAGAATGTAGTTCACATACATTATATTAGACATGTAATACCATTCACAACAACACATAAAGTCATTTATCACATTAATAAATATTCAATATCTCCAGTACATTACCTTTTCTTGTTACCTTAACTCCTTTACCCAAAGCAACCCTGACATAATACTGAGTGCAATGTATGAATAGTGTCCTATTCCACCACTCACACCAATCTATCACCTTAAGGTCAGCAAGATAAACATTCAAACACCCTTCATCATTTAAAACACATACATTCCTAAGTACATAGAATATCACGAAACAGAACCTTCACATAAGAACCCTTACCTAAGACAACCCCAAGTCACACTAGTGCAATGTACAAGTAGCATACCATTATACTATTCACACATAGTGCTCCTACGAATTCACCCTAGATTAGGAACATCACATTCCATAAGTCACAACATATTCATTTAACCTTAGAATTAAACACCTATACTTAATAGACTTGTCTTAACCGGGGAGCACCCCCTAGATGTAACCGGTGTTGTTGTCCTCGGAGAGAACTACGACTAGAATCTTAGCATTTATTATAACATATCATATATTAAAATGCGGAAAAATTAAAACCTTTTACATATTGAGGTTTTCATAGACCTGTCACATCCTACTTAGGGAGCTTAATTAGACTCCTCGCATAGGAAGCTTACATAGGCTTCTCGTTTAGACAAAATAACCAACATATAATAATTATGTCTAATAATACTATCTCACATTACACAATCTAAAACAAAGTAGAACATTCAAGTATAGCCCTTAATACAATATCTATAATTGCCACATAGGGCTTACAACATTATCTTCAACAATAGGAGAGAAATGAATGTCTTTAGAATATAGGAATACTACAAAGGTAAAGTACGTGGCAACTTCTTTGAAACTAGAGGACCTACAAAAACATGGGGAAAAAATTTAAGTGTTCTTTCAAGCGACCTTGCTACCTCAACGGCCCGGACCTACATTGTTTGAGGAAAAAAAGGAAAGACTATGGGTTAATACATCCACTTGTAGTAAGTATGAAAACATATGCACATATAATCTTCTAAATCATGCTAAAGACATTTTGTTCAAAGCCATGCTGTTCACATTTGAAAGCCTTAATGCACAAATAAGAACACATACAAGCAAATGATATCTCTATTCATTAAAACAAGTCCATATGCAACACAAGACGAACATCATCAATAGAGTCAATTAAATATGTATATTATCAACATAGGGTCATATCAACATGAATAGTGTCATATCACGATCATATAACCAAAACAATTCATACATAATGTTACAACAATAAAGTTTGTTGAAGAGTTCATATAATCATACCCTATAAGACCCTTAGCAACAATCTCATCCCAAGCATACAGGTACCATGCTCATGTGAAGTCTCATAACCCCACATAATCAACTAAACAAGGAAAGATATCATAAGTAATGCCTAACTTAATATACATAGCATCATTAGTAGTGATCATCCTATATAGCAATATAGATCAATAAAATATTCATAAGTGAAACTTACATCACATAGGATCATCATCATGTAAAGTCAAAATATGCATATCATTTACATTATAAGAGCATACGAGAAACCTCCAAGTATTCCCTCACGGCCAACTAGTGCAATGTAAAGGTAGAGTCCCATACCCCCACCTACACTACGAAGAACCTCTTAAGTAACCCTGGTTAGAGTTCAATTCATTACTTTCATTTTACTTTCGGGAAAAATCACCTTATTTGAAAAGAGACCATATGAGATAAACATGGTATCTTGTGTCATGAAATACCTATGCCAAAAGAAGGTGGTAAACTTGCCAAGGTAGGACTGAAACGTGAAAATAGTATTCTAGGTGGATCCACTAGCTAGTATTTCTATGGGGGCAACATAGGTCAAGAACTCAGAGACATTTGTTAGACTCTCTTCATGCACAATTGACTTATAGTCACTATCTCATGAGAACCATTGGTGAATCTACCTTCTATGGGGACTCAACACCTCTTATTGTCCAGTTCACTCGGTGCTAAGCTAATGACCCTTTTTGAAATGCCATTCGTCATTCTTTAACAATTATATATTAATTTAGGTCATAGGAGACTACCCTTCATTTATCATGTCATCTAGATCATTAGGCAGAGATGAGAACTTCCATCCATTACACAACAAACTTAGTGAGCTCATATATCAGAAATATTATCATATAAGCCACACAAGAGAATCATATTAAGCCTTTTACCCTCAGAAACTTACCATGATCTCACATTCAATAGATTCACATCATACCATCATATTCACCACCTCATATACTCCTATATCTAATCACATGTAATACTTCAAATGCACAACGCCATGATCATTTATAATCCATCATTATTGATTTAACGAGTCCAAGATCACAAAGTCTTACCTATTAGCCTCCATGTCCTTAATCAAGAATCTCATCTTCAATTCATCACAATTATAAAATAATCCTATTTATCATCATCTTAATGTAGTTAATTAATGAATAAGATGACAAATTCTAATAACCCTAATCATCTACAAGTACAATTCATAAATAGGGTTAGGGTATGAGATTCAATTCGTGGATTCCAGCATGATATTTGGCAAAAGACTAACGACTACAATAATTTTCTTATAAAAAATCATAATCTATCATTAATAATCAAATGAATTTAACATTAAATCCAATTGAAAGAGAAATAATGAAAATTGGAAAGAAACCCATGTTTTTAACATATTTTGAAATCAATTTGAAGGAGAGTCTTTGGGAAAGAGATCCCAAGTGTGAAGAGCTTCCATACATTTACAATCCTTGAATATTAATGGAGATAAAGTTGAATATTTCAGCCTTGATGATCCAGAACCTTGGTCTTCAACGGTGTTCTTTGGGGAAAGAGAAAGAGAAAAAAGAGAAAAGTTGGACAAAACTTGTGTTTGGGAATTGTGGGGTATTAGGTTAGTTTAATTAGGTTTGGCTTTATAAAGTGACCCTACTAACATAATTAGACACTCCTAACCCCTAATTAATTATTTAATAAACTATTAAATTAGGTCAACAATTAGAATACATAATAGTGATACAGACCATGAAACAACAGATACCCGACCTACGGACCGTCGCCTCATCAATGGCCCCATACTGTACAACCATTGTTTGCGACAGAGACCATGTTTTCTGGCTATGTTAGAAAATGTCTAAGTTTCTACAAATGGAGCCATCGACGGATCATCGATCAATCGATGGATCCTCTATTAGCTTCGTGGATGCACACTATTATGTTGACAGATTTGTGGTCAAATTGAAGGGTACTCTCCAAAGGCTTTTAGGGTGGTCCTTAAGGTGTCATACCAGGACGTTTCGACCTTAAACACAGTCTCGTACATGTTTATAGCATCAGATTGGAATATGCAACAAGTAGAGTGTTTGGTTGTTGTGTTGAAGAGGTCCAAGAGAGCTATTGGGTAGACTATTGCGGATATTATTGGGATCCCTCCCGGCATTTTTTAACATATAATACAATTCATGCCCGATCATAAGCCCAGTATTAAGAACCAGAGAAATTTAAATTCATATATGCAATAGGTAGTAAAGAAGGAAATTGTTAAGTGGTTGGATGCCGGAGTCATATATCCGATTGCTGATAGTATTTGGTTATGGCGTTTTTATTGTGTGCCCAAGAAAAGGGGAATGACTGTGGTCCCCAATGATCTTGTTCAAATGAGGCTGGTGACGGGATGGAGAGTGTGTATGGATTATCGGAAATTGAATGCATGGACTGAGAAGGACAATTTTCCTATGCCCTTCATGGATAAGATGTTGGAAAAGCTTGCAAGAAAGGGGTGGTATTGTTTTATTTATGGTTATTTGGGTTACAATAAAATATCTATTGCACCGGAAGACAACAAGAAAACCAACTTTACTTGTTATTATGGAATTTTCGCATTAAAGAGGCTGCCCTTCGGGCTGTTTAATGCACCGGCTACTTTTCAGAGATGTATGATGTCTATATTCTCCGAAATGGTGGAGGATACTATTGAGGTGTTTATGGATGATTTTTCTGCTGTTGGTGACTTGTTTGAACATTGTTCACTTGATCGAAGTTCTCAAGAGATGTGAAAATTACAACCTTGTGCAAAATTGGGGGAAATGTCACTTCATGGTGAAAGAAGGTATTGTATTGGGTCATCGCATCTCATAGAAGGGTATAGAGGTTGATTGAGACAAAGTTGAAGTGATAGAGAGACTTCCAGTAAAAGGTTTGAGGAGCTTTCTAGGGCATGTGGGCTTCTACCGGAGGTTTATCACGGATTTTTAAAAAATTGCACATACTCTGTGCAAGTAATGTTGTCCGAAAGCGTTTGGTGAGTTCAAGGAGAAGTTGATGTCGACGCCCATTATTATTTCCTCGGATTAGAGTAAGTCATTTGAGGTGATGTGTGATGCTAGTGGGGTTGCTCTTGGTGTAGTATAGGTTCAAAGAAGGGATAAAATCCTTCACCCTTAATGAATCTCAAAGAATTATACTGTGACTGAACAAGAGCTCCTTGTGGTGTTTTTTTGCATTTGACAAATTTCACTCCTATTTGCTTGGCACGAGAGTCATAGTGCACACTGATCATTCTGCTTTGAGGTATTTGATGGCAAAGAAGGATGCGAAGACAAGGTTGATTATGTGGGATTACTGTTCAAAGAATTTGATTTTGATGTGAAAGATAGAAAAGGGACTGAAAATCAAGTTGCCGATCACTTGTCCCGATTAGAGGATGAAGCTATGCGAGTGTTGGGTGAAAAGGCTGAAATTGATGATACTTTCCCTGATGAGCATGTTTTGGCTGCTTCCCAGACTTGATTCCATGGTTGCGATTTTGCAAATTATTTGGCTAGTGACATAGTACCATCGGATTTGTCCTTTCATCAAAGGAAAGATTTTATGCATGATGTGAAAAAGTTCTTTTGGGATGATCTATATTTATATAGGAGTTGACTGATGGTCTTATTTGCCGGTGTGTGCCGGAAATTGAGATGTTGAGTGTATTGGAGGCATGTCACTCCTTGCGTGTAGGTGGACATCAAAGTGGTATCCGGACTGCCCATAAAATCTTGCAATGTGGCTACTATTGGCAAACAATCAACCAAGATTATCATGAGTTTCCAAAGGCATGTGAGAGATTTCAAAAAGATGGAGGTATTTCTAGAAGGCAAGATCTCCCTTAAAATACCATTTTTGTAATTGGGTGTTTTGATGTATCATTGACTTTATGGGCCATTTTCTGAGTTCTCATGGGATGAAGTATATTCTTGTGGCGGTTGATTATGTTTCAAACTGGGTGGAATCCATAGCACTTGCAAATAAGGAAGGGAAGAGTGTCACCCCATTCTTGAAAAGAACATATTTTCTTGATTTTGCACCATGAGGCAATTATTAGTGATGGGGGATCCCACTTTTGCAACAAGTTGTTCAAAGGGTTATTTATGAAATATGGGGTTCGCCACAACGTAGCCACTCTTTACCATCCTCAGACTAGTGGGCAAATTGAGGTGTCAAACAGAGAAATCAACTAGATTCTAGAAAAAACGGTGAATACTAGTAGAAAAGATTGGTCAAGGAGGCTTGATAATGATCTTTGGGCCTACCGGGCAGCATACAAGACTCCCATAGGTATGTCTCCATAACAACTTGTATATGGGAAGGCTTGTCATTGTCGGTTAAGTTAGAGCATAAGGCCATGTGGGCTATGAAAAAACTGTAGATGTATTGGAATGAAGCAGCATAGCAGAGTTTGAATGGGTTAAATGAGCTTGATGAGTTTCGCTTGAAGGCATATGAAAGTTCATCCCTCTACAAAGAAGAGATGAAGAGTACCATGACCAAAAGATTGAGAAACGCAACTTTCTGGTTGGGGATTCGGTGCTTTTATTCAACTTTAGGTTGCGCTTGTCTTCGGGTAAACTCAAGTCAAAATTGACTAGTCCATTCTTGATTATTCATGTCTTCCCTCATGGTGCGGTTGAGTTTGAGAACAAGGAGAGAGTAAGGTTCAAGGTGAACGGACAAAAATCAAAAATCCACCTAGGGCACGCGGAAAATGCAATGAATTAGTTGAGGCATACCATCTTGATGAGGTTTGAGTAATCGAGAATCCTGGTTGTGCCGCCACCTTAAATCAAGCGCTGATTGGGAGGCAATGCAATATGTATCCTCAGGACAACAATAGGTTTTTCTTGATTTTCTAGGAGTATTGCATTATTTTTGTTTTTATTTAATATCATGTATGCATTTTCCTTAACTCTCTTTTAGAAGTGTTGGCTAGACATTAGACTAGGGTTTGTGTCTAAAAAGTGTCAAGAAGACAAAAGTAAAGGATTAGCGTATTGGGTGTTCATTGTACAGGGACCAAATCACCAAAAATCTGCAGAATTTTGTTTGTTGCATTGATCGACGGACCAACCGATTGACCGTCTATGGCATCCGTGGATCCCAATTATGACTTCTAATTTATCCTATGTTAGGGAACAGTCGACGGAGCAGTTGACGGACAGTCGAATGACCGACGGTCCATCGACGATGAATCCTTAGATCCTCGGACCCAATTACCCGACCCGACCCGACAGGCTATCTATTGAGTTTTTAAACATTTCAGTTACCCCACCCTTTCAAATCCCCTTCTCAACAATCTCCCTCCCCATTTTCCTTCAACTGCTCGACTCACTCACCCATTTAATCCCCCTTAAACACTTAAATTTCCTTCTTCCACAAATCCCCATCAATACCAAAAGCTTTTCTCTCCTAAATTCCCATAAGCTTCTGTCTTCCTTCCGGTCGGTGTTCAAACTTTGGCTCGATCTTGTTTCACATACAAATTCATCTCCCCATTTACCCGACTACAGAACAAAGGTATGTCATTCTGCTCTGCACAATGAATTCTCATTCATTTACATGTTAAATTTATGTACTACGTATGTGGGTCTTGACTTTGGGACAAAATTGCATGCTTGAATTGTTTGAATTGAGTTCCTAGTCCCTTCGAATAATGGAGAGTGAATGGGTTGGGGGTTTATTGTCGAAATGTACTATGTTTTGAGTGTTGTTACCCACTAAGGGTTTGAAGGTCCTTTAGAATCTATGCTTTAAATTACAATAATCCATGCCCTCAGAATGACGAAATGTTTTGTTAAATGCTAGATGAACTTAATGTATCTTAGTTTTCTTGAACATTGTTCTTTGGGGTACCAACCATGGCTTACAAAAAATCTGTCTGACCAATAGTATGAGACCCCATCTACGGACCGTCTATGGGGTCCTTCGATAGCGAAACCCCATATTTGCCTAAGCTCTGGAATGACGGCTGTGGTCTATGGTCCATTGGTTGATCGACGAACGATCCTACACGTCCATCGTCTTAATCAGAACTTTGTTTCCTGAGGGTTCCTAGGTTTTTGTCTAAGTGCCTACCCACGGGGGTGGTCAGCGGACCGTCATCTAAACGACGAACACTCCTACAGGTCCTTCGTCTCAAACCAAATCTTTAATCCCTCAACTTTCAAAATATTCGCTAATTTTTCACCAACGGATCCCACATACGGACCGTCATTCCATCGACGTACCATGTATAGTGCCCGTCGGTCAATTCTGTGGTTCTGAACTGCACTGTGTTTTGTGTTTCCAAGTTTGGTCTATCTTCTCTTGGGTGTGTCAGATGTTTACACTGAAGCTATTAAATCACTTTTGCAGGTACAAATGTCTCCCAAGCAAGATTTAGTATACTCTAGAGGAAGTTAAAAAAATGTTGCACCTTCACGTCGGCTGCTGATTGGCTCAGACAATGATGATGACCCAAATTACGTGCCACCAGAAACCCAGACACCAATAGGTTCTTCTAGGAAAACTCGGGTCACGCCCACGAAGGTGGCATCCGGCGTAGTCACTGCCTCCCAGTCTGACGAAGAGCGCACACTGACCGGCAAATCGTCTAGGTCTACCGATGGTTCTAAGGGAGCGTCAGGCTTCTGAGGAGGATTCTGGGTGTGAGGAAGCGTCACCTTCACATTGTCCCACTGTTCCTGCTGCACTGTTCCATTGTGCCTCGTCTGATGAGGTTGATAGTCCGAATTCCACTCCAGCACCTTTGACTGACGTCTCTGCTGATCAGCCAAACCGGTGGTGTGTAGAAGGAGAATACCAAGTGTACTGGGACACCAAGCTACTCAACGATAAGGGGGTTATGACTCGAACTCTGTTAGTCAAGCGGCGTTATTACATAGAGTCTTCACATTGTACCTGATGTACATGCTCTCTTCACCCGCCATCGGCTAGAGTTGATGTCCTGGAGTTAAACGCTACAGCAAGGAGGTGGTGTGAGAGCTCTATGCATCTTATGTAGGGACTTCCAGGTCTTCCATGGATAGACAGTCTAATCCCGCTAAAAAGGAACCAGTTGATCATCTTCAAGTCCCTGTCCGTAGGGTAGACATCTCATTACCTACTATTTGCCAATTTTTATACGGTGCTGACACATATGCTACTTGGGAGATCCTAATCCCCATATTTGACTATCGGTGGAACCTAATTAAGGAGGACCATTTTTTGCATAATCGATGGCTGAGAGAGACCACAAAGTGGTTGATAGCCCAACACATTAATGTGGATGGCAAGGGCGTAGATAGGGTGCTGGAGCCCAGAAGGGTCATCAAGAAGGCCAAATTCACGGCAAAGTTTATCTAGCTATTGGTCCATCACTTTGTATCCCCCACTGCTACTGATAGCTGCTTTAGTTGTTGGGTTCAACGTGGACATTCCGAGATTGTTACTGGCAGTCATTCATGAGAGGGCCTTTAAGGCCACCACCACATACCCTTTTCCCTACTTTATTTTTGAGTTGTGTAGGTCGGCTGGACTACCCATATGGCATATTAAGGTTCTCAGGACTCCTACTGGGACGGTTGAAATAGATCTCATCAGGGATGAGGCGAATGAGGCGGCATCCCTCAAAGGGCCTAGAGTAGAGGTGCAGCTGCTAGGTGAGAATATGGCTGAAATGGTAAAGCAAGCCCAAGGGGTTAATCAGAGTACATCAGAGCCTACCGATACCCGATCGAGTATATCACGGGTACTAGAACAACCCCGGTTTCCTCCCGCTCCATCCCATCTGCAGCACTGGTCCTGATTGCTAGGGTCCAAAAGTTAGAGGCCCAGATGGCCACACTTTTTCACCATATCCAGCCTTGGATGGCGAGGTCCATTGCTGAGGCGACAGAGCGTATTGAGAAGAAGATTGCCCAGCAGATTGAGCAGTAGATTCTGGCAGTCCATCAGCGCCTTGACGCCTTCGAGTTTAGAGCTATCACCTGGCCAACCCCTACTATTGACTTGACGACTCTCCAGGCTACTGTGGCGAGTCTGAGGGCTGACGTGGATGACATCCTTGATACGCGGGTACCTGAGTCTGAAGCCACACTTGCAGAGCCTGGTGAGTATACGATGCTTTCTGCATTATTCCAGACCACCGCTAAGCCACCACTGCTACCACGTTAGCAGACCAAGAGGCATCAGTGCAGAGAGGGATACGAGGCTCGTTCTAGGAAGAGAGAGCACACTGAGTTGGAGGCTGCGAGGAGAGCATCCTTGATGGATGAGGAGGCCCGGCAGATGAGGGCTCATGAGTTGGCTACTGGGGAGTCTAGGTCAAGGACATCTGATGTTGAGAGAAGCACTTTTGAGGGTGCTGTTATTGGTGCGGACACTACTGATGGTGTCCCTATGACTAAGGGAGTGGGTTCCAGGAAACAGGACCCACTAGCTTGTTGATCGTTGGTGCTATACACCTCAGGTTTTCTTCACCTACCACCCTATTTTATATTTCTTATGCATTGGGGATAACTTCATGTTTTTTGTTGGGGGTGGGGTAAATGGAAATTGAGTGCTAAGGTGAAGTCTGAGTAGCCCAGCTCATGATCCTCTCTTGGGGTTTTATTGCCTGTGTTCTTTTCCCCGAAGAGACTGATTATTTTACTATTGAACCGGCATGTTATTACCTTGCACAAAGTATGTGTGAAATCTGAAGCATGATGGCTAAAATATAATGATATCCCGTCTAAAATGAATGTTTGCATGATTAGGCATAGTGAATATTGAATGTGTTGGATCGAAGCATGACATAGCCATTGCATGACCCTCGATCTAATGATCGAACTAGGTGTCCGATAATCTTTTAGGGTAATGAGGTGTTAAGTGAGTGTGAGGAAAGTTTAATGGTCCACCATTGATTCCTAGCTAGACCTTGCCTGGTTAGTCCTTCAAAATGGAACATGTGTTACACAATAAGGAAAGGATCATAGGCTCTTGTTCAACATAGTCAATCTTTAGCCTAAATGAAAGAAAACCAAATGAAATTAATCCTTTTTATCCAAATAATTTGAGCTTACAATGGACCTTTCTTTTCTACCCCAACTCATCAATTCTGGGTACAATGCATTAGCCCTGGTCCCTCCTTTGAAATGTGCACCTCAGCTTATGCCAAAAGCATAAATTGAGGGTGGTTAATGCAGAAACAAAGCTCATCCTGGCCCTGACCCAACCTTGGGTATTGTGTACTTTGATTCATTGCAAAGCCGTGAGTTCAGGGTGGGTATTATGAGGAATGTCATGGAAAGTGGAGTTGAGAGAATTATTGAAAAGAAAAAAAGAGTGGCTCAATCAAAGTTGAAATCAAGTGAAAATTTTGAAAATTTGAAAATAACATTGAAAGAAGGGTCACTTGCACAAAAGGAAAAAAAAGGAAAAAAGCAAGTCAAAAGATATAAGAAGATGAAGTGTAGGGCATAATAAACTATGAAAAGGTAGGACGCTTAGCAGTTATGTCAAGGAGGGAATAAAGTCACTAAAATGAATAAAAATGTACCCTACCTGACCTTGAGCCTACGTTACAAGCCAAGAAATTCCAATCGTGATCCTGAGAGTCTAAAATGGTGAACTAGAAGTAGTGAAAATAAGTGCAAGCCTATCGCGACAAGTATCAACTAGGTGTGAATTGGTTCATAGAGCGAGTGTGGAAACATAATCATTATACTCAAATTGAAATCACTGTATGAAAAAGGAGAATGTTGTTTTTAAAGTGAGGACACTAGTTGCAATATTGGAAAGTTGGTACCTTGGTGAGAGATAAAAAAGGAGAGGTGTCGATGAATGTGAGTCTGTGTTATGGTGTGATCCACATGAATGAGCCTTAGAGTGATATAATGCATAAAAACACTTAAAATAATCGGGATTGATATCCAGATGATTGTGAAAGCTTAAAAGAAGATACTATTGTAAAAAGATGTTGTGTTGAGTCATAGTGTGTCGCTTGATGACAAACAAGGAATTTATGTTGAGGGTGTTGATGTACCGTGGTTTAACGGTATTTCTAATGCTTTTCCCTTATGTTTAGTGTGTGTCTAAGACCTTTTTGTAGTGGTTTTAATGTGTTTATCTATGTTTTTGCAGGAAAACTATCCAGAACGATAAGGTTGAAGATTGTGCTTAAATCTGCAAAAGTGATGACCTACGGAGCCACTGACGGTTCGTTGACCCTGTGACGGTCTGTAAGTGATGATCGTCGACTTAAGGTCTACGTATCTGAAATCAAATCAGGGAAATCTGACCAAGTGTGGGGCTACGGAAGGAGCAACGGTCCATCGATCCACTGACGGACCGTCATGGCTTACCGTCGGTGGTAATAGAATATAGTCTCAGTACCCGGTTTGAAGAAACCACTAAGTATGGAGGAAAGGTGGCCCTCGATGGACTGTAGGTCAATTGACGGACCGTGTTATTGGTCCGTTGATGGAAACAAAAATTGTTTAAAAGTGGAAAAAGAAAAACATTTGAAGTATGGACTGACAAAAGTTGTCGACGGACCGTCATTAAGTTCGTCGATGGCAGACACGTTTTGGACAAATTTGTTTTCCTTAAATTAAAATTCTTTTTATCTTAGGACTTTATTATTATAAATAGAACTAAAAACCTCATTTTTGGAGTTAGACTCTTTAATATTTTTTGATTTGTGTTATTGGAAGTTAAACTTCTGTTTTTGGGTAACACTTCAATTTTCCGAAATCTTTTCTTCAAATATTTTAGTAAATTCAAGTGATATTTTTGGGTTCTCTCAAAACTAGTTAAAGTAAGCACATGATTTCATGTTTAACGGTTACGAATTGTGTATTTCTTATCATTGGTAACTAAATCCACAATAAGGGTTGTGGGAAGCATAGGTAATTAACAAGTTAAAACTAGCTAAATAACAACTCTAGAATAGGGTCTTGCATTTATTAATAATTCTTTCATTTAGAAGTCTTTTTAACGAGTGCACACGTTGGAACTTGCCCTATTTCTACTTTCCGGACCAAGGAAGTAGTTGATAGATAAAGAATTATCAACATAGATTTAGTATACACTATCTAATAGGCTAGTTTCAATTGGTGCAAAGTAGTAACTTAGCCATATATTGAATATGATGCTTAATATGAGGTAAAGGTAAGGTTTAGAAACATAGACATACGTAGCCGGACCAAGGAGTGAAATTCTCTAGTTTCCGGACAAAGGAATTAGGGATACATAACTTATAACTTTGCATGCAAGATACTAGGAAGGATTGTTATATCTAGGATTACCGCGTTTTGAACTTATGGGGAACACTTGCCCCCTAGTTTCTCTCATCACTTGATAAACACTAAAGTTATAAACATGCTATTTGTCTTACATAAAAATAATTAAACATTTTTGTTACACAAAATTCCCCCACCCCATTCAATTAATTGTTTTCAGAAAGGACATTACTAAATGTATGTAATAGTAGACTAAAGTTAAGTCTAAACAATTTTTCTCGTGGGATCGAAACCAGCCTAACAATTGGGTTCTTTACTTGATACGACCGCTTATACCTTTTTAGGGAAGTATAATTTGATCGTATCATGTAGTTTGTCCATAAGACTTTTACGCAGACCACCTATTTGTTCCTCAACTTCTTGACTTGGCGATCAAGAACTTCCACCGGAATCTCTTTTTAGGGAAAACTCTCATCAACACCTAACTTTTCAATAGGGAGATATACAAGGGATCACCAATAACTTCTTTAACAAGGAGACATGAAATACCCGATGAAACAAAGATAGTTCAAATGGTAATTTCAGCTCATATGAATCTTATCTGACTTGTTTCAAAACCTCATAGGACCCACATACCAGGGACTTAACTTCCCTTTTTTCGCCAAATCGCATCACCCCTTTCATAGGTGAAATTTTCAAATACACCATATCACCTACTTCAAATTCAAGATCCCTTCTTCTATTGTCAGCATAGGACTTTGTCCAACTACACACTGTTTTAAATGTATCCATTATCACCCGAACCTTCTCCAAACTTTCATTGATTATTTCGGCACAAAGTAGAGAATATTGACCCACCTCAAACCACCCAACAGAAGACCTACATCTTCTACTGTAGAGTTCTTCAAAAGGTTCCATGGAAATACTTGAATCATAGCTGTTATTATAGCAGAAATCTATAAAAGCAGGTGTTTATCCCTATTACCTTTAAAATTTATCACACAATCTCTAAACATGTGTTCTAGTGTTTGAATAGTACGCTCCATTTGACCATCTGTTTGGGGATGAAAAAAATTGCTTACCTTCACTTGAGTACCCAACTCTTTTTAAAAATACCTCAAGAAACGAGATGTGACCTGAGCACCTTTATTCGATATGATGGACAAAGGGATTCAATGAAGAGTCACAATCTCATCAAAGTATATTCTTGCATAATCCTACACCGAATAAGTAGACTAGAAGGGGATAAAGTGAGCGTATTTCGCTAATCTATCCACAATAATCTAAATTGAGTAATTTTGCGTCCAGGTTTGTGGCAACCCAATAACAAAGTCCATACTAAATTTCATCCCACTTTGAAGTAGGAACACCCATTTCTAGGATTACACCTCTACGATTTAGATACTAATTTTTAACTTGTTGGCAATTTGAACACTTTGATACAAACTCTGCTATATCCCTTTTCAAACCATGCCACAAATACACTTGTCTAAGATCATAATATATTTTTGTGGCACCCATATTAATAGAATATCAGGAACCGTGAGCTTCTTCTAAAATTTGTTCCCTGAAATCATCAACATCCGGTATAGACAACATATTTGGTTCCTAAGCACACTATCCCCCCTTGAGAGATGACTCATTGAACTTGCTAAGTATCGATTTCTTCAACTCCACCAATGGAGGATCACAATTTCTTGGCATTTTGACTGTAACACTTCCTTAACGTTTCAAATACATTATTTTAGGCCTTTAAATAATGTTCTAAGTCTTATTTCTTCATGTGAGGTTGTAGATTATGTCATGGGCTTTCAGAGTGTTACATGGCCTCATATAAAAATTGATTCAATTATTATATCGTAGTCATAATTAATTTAGACTTAATGCACATCTCAAAAAAACATAAAAGGCCACATTATAAATATCACCATAATAAAACCATAGTGAATATATCATATTTAGAGGTCATTTCATCAATACATCAGAAAACCTTACTCATAGCCCTTATTCTAAGTCTAGCAGTGCATTATATATTTGAAGCCCCATAACCCAACACATAACAAGTAAAATAAAAAGGAGATCAGAAGCATTGCCCTTTACTTTATACATCATCATGACAAGCATAGGCAACAACATGCATACTATGTAATACCTTTATCACCTATAGCCAACAAGGCCAACCACCATGCATATCATTATTACAAGTATGTTAACACCATAACGTCATGCATTATATATATATAAATCATTATAGACTTCACATCAAGACCTACTTGTTGAATGTATAGGTAAAGTCCCATACTCTTACCTAGCACTATAGAACATCTCTTAGGTAGTCCAAAATAATGTTAAAATTCTTATTTCCATTGTTCATTTTACATATGGTAAACATTTCCATAACCGACATAGAACATGTAAGCTAAACATGGTATCCGGTGTCATACACTCACACAAAAAGGGGGTCATCCTACTTGCCAAGGTAGGAAATAAACATCAAATAACATCTAGGTAGAACAACTTGCTAATGTTCCTATGGGGGCACATTGTTAAAGAAATAGGAGGTTTTTACTAGAAACCATCTTTAATTTAATTCGTATTGTAGTTTCCACCCCATTATAAAATTGGGGAAGTTTCCTCGTAAAGAGAGCCCTCACATTGTTCAATTCACTCGATTCTATGCTAAATTCCCTCTTTGAAGACACTTTAAGTATTCCTTAAACATTAGTTCATAAGAAAGGCCTTAGTGAATTAACCCCTTATATAACAAGTACATAGCTCATAAGTTATATGATGAGAATGTCCTTTCATCAAAACCAACATCGTGTGAGAATGTCCTTTCATATAGTCATGTCATCCGTAATATATTCTACTCTCAAAACACCCAACAATTACGTTTTATATTGCTTTTGCGCTTATTTGAGCTTATGGCTCCTTTATGTTTTTAAATTGCGAAACAATTATGACCCTTCTAAAAAAATTCATTTTTTGAAAAATTTTGCCACCTCTTGGATTGAATGTGGAAATTCTTGTACAAACTTAAGTCTCGGTTTCAATAAATATTGATGACTTAAATAGTGTTATCAAACAAACTAACATGAATGTACGGCTACGACGAGATTAAATGAAATTACATAGATAATATGTGAACTTGTTGCATCTTTTTTTTATTAGCCATGTAATGTATTGATCTCTCTTATGATGATTGTTTCATACTAGCAAAAATGTGTAGTCTCTTTTGGATTTAGTATCGATGCCTTGTATGATGATCTTACATTGAACCATTCACGAGTAAAACTAAAATTCTCCCCGTTAGTCTAATTGAATTAGCGAGGTGTGCCCTTATGATGATCTATGACAACGTTAAAGAGTGTGAGACTATTTGATGTATCCCTCTTTTGTGACCTACTCTGAGCTTGTGAAACACATTTTAACACCCCTAGACCCTTACCCTTCTTTTAAATGGAACTTGTGAAAACGTATTCCTTTATTCCGACACCACCTATATTCCTAATGACTTTTGATTGAATGATTATCCTGAGAAGTCAAGGAGTGAAATAAAAGTCTTCTTGAACGATGGTATGCAGCGAAATGGAAACACTACATATTTAAAAAAAGGAAAGAAAAAGAAAAAGAAAAGATAAAGAATGAAAAAGAAATATTATTGAATAAAAGTTTGAAAGATTTTTTAGTTTCTCAGAAATCGATGGAGTGAAATAATATGATGACTTAGAAGCACTAACGAGAAATATTGATAAAAGAAGGCGAAGAAATGAAATTGTTGAAAGTTCAACAGTTCATGAGGATTTTAAGTCAATAAGCCTAAATTACCATACATTTTCACTCTACCCCATTACAAGATTTAGAAAGACC
The DNA here is from genome assembly GCF_001406875.1 of Solanum pennellii. Lineage (NCBI taxonomy): Eukaryota > Viridiplantae > Streptophyta > Magnoliopsida > Solanales > Solanaceae > Solanum > Solanum pennellii. The sequence continues at coordinate 53,222,389 of NC_028637.1, forward strand.
TTTTTTATCTTCATTAAGCAGAAACAAAGTTTATTGGAAAATAGGGAAAACATAAGGGTTAAAGCATGCACTATATTCTTCATTTTTAGTGTGAGCATTGCATCTGATTCCTGATCTTAAACTGATTATCCAATATGAGTGAATATACGTTCATTCTTTGAGTGAGGGAATTATGATACTATTGTTGAACTTGAACTTGCATTAGTGGCAAGTATTGTTAGCATGAGAATCTTTGAATATGCTGTGTCACAACTTGAATCTTTTGGTACACAATCTATCTTTGCATAAGTAGTTTGAGTCATTTTGTGCATGTTAATGATTGAGTCTTGTGTAGCACATTTTTAGACATCCAATTTGAACTGTTGGACTTGAGTTTTAGTTTAGAATAAACAAATATTTATGTTGTGGGTATTGATGAGTCCATAAATTGAACTCATTTAGGGCTTCACTTTTGTAGAAATAATGTCTTCTAGTCTCAATATCTGAAGAAAACTTTGATGCTTTAGGTATTAGAAGTTTTAGTTCAAGCATAGACACTTACACGGAAAAGTTAAAGCCCGAGCTTCGCCAAGTGCATTTGGCAAGTCGTTGAAGAAATGTTCTCCGCCCTTTGTTCCAGCACGCGAAGTGCTGAAGGAAGTGGATCAAAAAGGTAATCAAAAGAGAAATCGGTGCTACACCAAACATTTTCACGAAGCAATGTTATACAACTAAATGGTTTAGAATAAGAAGATGCTAAATGAAAGCATGAAATGATGATGATACAAAAGAAGGGTGATTTGACGACTAACTCCGCGATCGTGACTAACCTCTCCTAATGGTCAACCGCAAAACTTATTCTCAAAGCTATAAATACTTGTCTTAGTTATTTTTTGTAGAAATTTGAACATTTCCTTAATTTTTACCTTAGAGTATTATATTCATTGTATTTTTTCTCAAGTCTGGAGAGGGTTTTGTTAGACTTGAATAAGAAGGTTTCATTTTCCTCAAATTGGAAGTGGATATTCTTCATTATTCTGCCTTTTCTTAAATCAAAGTTTAATTTCTCATATCCATTTGACTTCATTATCATTTTAGTTTTATTTTGTTATTGCTTGATTAGTGACTAAAACACCCATTATCGAGGTCTGATTTAGTAAATATGAGATGTATTTTAATGGTGATTTCACCTAGTGGTCTGGGTTTAATTTAATGGGTTTTTAATTTCTTATACAAAGAAAACCATGTGTTTTTGCCTTGCCCGAGAGGGAGGTCAAAAAAGTAACATCGCTAGGCTGATGGCCTAATGAGTGGGTCGCATGAGGTTCAGCCCGAGAGGGTGAGACCTAGTCCCATATCCTAACACTCAGGTCGAGAAATTTAGTGGGCTATGACATAGGATGGCCTTCATGCGACAAATGATTATCCGAGAAGAACACATTAGAAACAAACTAAGTTTCCTGGGAGGGAACTTAGCTCCATCTAAATATTAGCCTAATCACTATAATCATTCGAATTTCCTATTGTAAGCATGTACCCAACTATTTATCTCTACTTGTATTACGAGCCAAGAAATTCTCTTCACAATTGATTTTCCCTAATTTTTTCTTCTTTTATTTTACTTGTGATAAATGCCCTAATCGATATTTGACACTTTTGTGTCACCCCCTTGATTTATAATGTTTTAGTTTGTAAATATCTGTATATATAACTAATTAGAATGAAACTCCAATTAACTACATCAACTTGAAACCACTCCTTTGGGATATGACCCCAACCCTTGGGTGGGTTACTAAACTATAATGATCGTAGACACTCGTACCGTAGGATAGTGTTGTTCTCCACGATAATCATCAAGCTTGACCCCACCACAATAAAAAATATTTGTCCATAAATATATAAGATAATATATAGGTAAACTTAAGGAAAGATAGAAGGAGGGATAGAGAATAATACCTGTTAGGTAGCTGTTTTGAGTTGCAGTACTTCCGTTGATGTATCGTTAAACTGAATATATGGTGGGGACGTTGGATAAATTACTAAGTAATTCATCAATCTCTATACAACTTTTATCTGCAGTCTAATGCACATATATTCAAGCCATGTTCTCGAATTATTCATCAGCTACTTTTAGTATGTTGTCTTGCAGCTTATCAAGTTCATTCCCATTTGGCGACATCAGTGTAATGAGGTTTTGATGTAGTATAATGGTATGTAATATTTTTTAATGCAGTGTTAGAGTTTGGTAGTAGTGTTTGGAGGTCAAACATCTAACAACGTCCAAGACGTTCAAAAGTTTTGTCTTGAGATTTGCTTGAGTGTTTTAGTGTCCCTTTGCATGGTTTACGTGTGAATTTTGGTTCAAATTTTAGTGGGAGATTCCTAACATTTATGCGAGTATATTTGGGTTCTAAACGTCCGGACATGATTCCCAAAGGACATACCTAAGGGTCCTTGAGGAGGACCCAACTTGTGGGTCAAAATTGCCCAAGGCAGTCTCCATCAATGATGTCTAATTGACGGACCGTTTTCTTGTTGACGCCCCGTCGTTTTGGGGAGTATCCCTATACTTAGTGTGGCAGCTTATCCTTTTGATGATGAGCCCCAAACCCAAACCATGGACCAGCGGGACGATCCTTTGTGGGTCGACGCGCCGTAGGTCCATCAATCAATTGACACTTGTAGATTTTGCTGCAGTTGTCTCAGCCAAACCAAGGTTATATTGGGTATTTCACCTAGTGTTCTAAAAATTAAAAGGCCGGTCACTTAAGGGGTTTTGGGGTATTTTAAGTAGTTTTATAAGTATAGGACCCCAACTCAAGTCATTATTAAAAAATCAAAACCCAAATCCCAAAGAATAACTCTCTAGAATTCCATTGGAGCTTGGAGCTTGGAGCTTTGAGATTGATTTATACATCAATTATTCTTCATTTTTTTGGCTAATTATCAATCAAGGTGTGATGCTTATTCCTTGAATCGTCTTTCTTCACGAAGTCAAACATCAAAGTGTTTTCCATGACTTTCCAAAAGATGAATTCTTCTATTTTTATATGTAGCCATGGGTTCTTGCATAGAATGTTTTGAGTCAATGATTTATGATTGAATTGATTTTAATTGAATGATTTTAGATCGAAATTCCTATGAACCCATGCAAATCATGATTTCCTAATTTTGGCTATATTATAGGTGATTTAATCATGTCTCTATTGTATTGATTTCTTGTGTAGATTACATTGGGATATTGAATTATGTATGAAGTATGTTAGAATTGTATATAGGTTTTCCTAAATTTATGAATTTCATAATGAATTATTATGAATATTTGTATAGTTAGATTATTAGTTTGAATTGGTGATTATGGCTATTGGTAAGAGCCTTTGTGGATTTAATTAGTTTAATTCTCTATGGATTGGAGGAGTTAAATTGGGATGGTGGTATGTTGACCCAAACTATTCAATATTGTTAAGTATAGATATTTCAATTGTGATTTTATGTATGGTCCACTTACGGTGGCAGTGATTATGTGCTATAATTGAGAAGAATATGGCCTTGTCTGTATTCATTTATGAATTATGATGTTACCATATTATAAGTTTAATAAGTGACCATGGTAAACCTCTAAATGACTTATGTGTATATGTGAAGTCTAAGCATGAGGTCTTCAATTTGATGATATGTACCTATAGTAGTGTATGGTGATGTCTTCATATGCGTATACTTGATATTGAAGTATGAATCTTCCTAGTTTACTAATTGGATTATTATGATGAGATGTTCATGTTTATATAGAAGTGTGTAGGGTGAATTGTTGTAGACTTGGTTGTCCCTATGTGCTTTTTGAATGATATTGTACATGTGAGAAGATGATGATATGTATGCATTGTTTTGGTAGACCTATGTCCATCTACTTGATACATGTAGAAGGAGAATATTACTCTTGACATAGTAGGCTAAAGCACCTATGTCATGTAGGTATAAGTATGATTTAATTATGACCTTGAACACAGTTAATAGGGTCATTTATGTGGAACCTTCAAAGTAGACAGAAGGTTATGATATCCTTGAAGTTGGAAAACGTAATAGTATCCTTCTTATTTGAATGATAGACTAAGGGGTAGGTTGGCTGGACCGTAACGAAACCAACCTTAGGAAAGTCATGAAGCTATCCTAGTAACCATTCAAAGGCAGCCGTAATGGACACCCTTTGGTAAGGTGTATTATGATTTGGTTATGACTTCTATATGGTACGTTTTCATATGCCCTTGTGATTGAATTACTCTATGAGAACAAAGGCCAGTACCCTATGATTATGCTTGGGAAATGACTGTACTTAAGGTGAGACTAAAACACAAAAATGCCCTTGATACTCCTTAACCATGTGCCTACATGGGATGTGTCCTAGTTATACCCTTGGTATTTGGAAGACCCTATACCGGAGTAGGGTAGACTCAGGATTCAGAGCCTAGCTAGTATGGTCTATATCTGTTATTCCCTATTCTCGTCATATTGGATACATTCTAGTATTTTATAGGTTCTACAAAGTTTATGTAGTGGAATTGGATGCTATTTAGACATTGTACGAGTAGGATTTGAAGACCATAGGGTGTAGGTTCTGTAGGTCTTCTTGAAGACCATTATGTTAGAGTCCTTAATTTTTGAATGTCTCTTAATTGGATTAATGAACATATTTGACTTAAGTTAAATGTATATAAATACAAAAGTACTTATCAAGAGTAGTGATGTGTCGTGATTTCACGACATTTCTAATGCATTTCACTTAAGAGTTGTGTGTGTCTAAAGCCATTTTATAGCGATTATAACAAGTTTTATGTCTTGTTTTGCATGAATGATGCCGTGGAGTCTATAGAAGAAAACACCTTATAACAGTGCAGAACTAGACATACGGAGGGAATCGATAGTCCGTCGATCAATCGACAGACTGTAGGTGTGATCGCTGATGAGAAACTTAGGACATTGAAAGAAAATCAGAGAATTTTACTTAGTATGGAACCACGATAGTCAATTACTATCTTTTGATTGATCGACAGACCATATTAGTGAACAGTCGTTTGGTTCAGAGAAAGTGCCAATACCAAATTTATAAAGATTCTGCGTATGGAACTACGGAGGAGAAACAACGGCTCGTAGATGGATTGGCAGACCGTACTATTGGTCCGTTGTTGGATTAAGATTGAGTTCCATAGAGAGGGAGGACATAGTTCTATGTTCTGACTGACACAAGAAGTCTACGGATCGTCAATTGATATACAGTTTGTAAGTTGGTTCGTCGATGGATGCCGCGTACCTCAACAAAATTTTTCTTATTTGAATTCCTTTTCCTTTATGACTATGTTTCTATATATAGGGTGTTAAAACCTCATTTTTTAGGGGTGGGGAGGGGTGGTGGTGGTATCTACTAATACTTTTGTTCTACTTGGTGTATTGGAGATTGGTTGTTGTAACTTTAGCAATTAATTGATATCTGGATTTGGTTTGAAGGATTTTTCTTGCAATTTCAAGTTTGATTTCTAGGTTTATCATTCTTGTTGAGTAAGTAAATGATTTGTTCATCTAAAAATATGAATTGTGATCTTGCTAGCATGGGTAATTAAATCCACAACTAGTGTTGTGCGAACCATGGTTAATTAACAAAGTAATTCTATCAATTAAGCAATTCTTGAATAGTGTTTTGAACGCATTTATAATTCTTTCATTTAGAAGTCTTTTCTATGGTGTCCAACATTAGGACTCACCATGTTCCTATGTGCCGAACCAAGAAGGTAGTTAACAAGAAAATAATTATCCATATAGATTGAGTGTCATACTATCTAATAGGCTAGTGTGGATTGGTGCGAAGTAATAACTAATTTCATACTTCGATTATGGTGTGCAATATGAGGTAATGGTAAGGGTTAGTAAATTATGCAGACGTAGCCATACCATGGTGCGGGGTGAAATTGTCAAGATGCCGAAACAAGGATTTAGGGATACCTAACGTATCACCTTGCATGTAATACACTAGGAAAGGATTACTAATGCTAGGAATACTTCTTTATGAACATGTGTGGAACACATATACCCTAGTTACTCTCTTATCTAGATAAAACCAAAGTTTATTTTTTTCAACTTCTAATTAAAGTGTTTAATGAATTTGTTTCACAAAACCACCCCTTTATTTTATTGTATTGGAAAGACATTGCCTAAAGATATATAATACTGAGTTAAGGTTAAGTCTAAATAATTTTCCTTGTGAGATTGACCCCAATTGATAGTTGGGTTCATACTTGACAATGATCGCTTATGCTTCTTTAAGGAGGTATAATTTGAACGTATAAAATTTTGGGCGCCCCTATTGGGGATTCTTGCTTTTGGATTAATTTTAATTACATTATTGATTTTTAGCCAACTATTTCCTGATTTTACCTTTTCTTTTTGTTTTTGTTTCTCTTAGGTCTAGTTCTAGAGTATGGACAGTACATAGAGCCAAGGGGAACCACTCACTCCATTCGGTCCTGAACTAAATTAAACTTTGAGAAGAATCGATAGCAAAGGGGTTCCAGTGAATCTTAACAGAGGGAATCTAGATGAGGGAGCAGACGATAAACCTCCATTACTAGTTCATGCACAAAACAAGGCACATATTGAGAATCACTTACGTGATGCCTTGAGGGTGCAACCTCCATCATCTACATGACTTCAGGATTACTACAAGGCTAATGAAAACATTGAAGACTCGGATGGACCTTCTTTCCTACTCCCACTGCCCCCTGGGCATACCTCAAAATTGGGAAACTGAACCTAGTTACGTTGGAGGTACTGTGGAGATGGTTGAGGATAGGCTTCAGAAGATGATGAGGATATTTGATGCAACTAATGAGAATGTCAAGGAGATGAGGTGAACTATGAGACATTGGACAGAGGGTGGATGCAAATGCGGTCTTGATAAATTACCTTGAGCTACAAATGAATCAATTGTCCACTACGATAAACCCACGCCAACCTGGCTCTCTCTCCCAAGCAACACCAACCAAAATCCAAAGAATGATGGGCATTGAATGGCAGTCACTACTCGAGGACATAATAAGACCATCGATCTACCTATGCCGTCTGTAGTAGAATGTGATGTGAAAAAGGAAGATGATTTAGCAGAAGCTAGTGGATATTTGGAGGATGCAACAACAAAAAAAGCAGAATTATCTCAAAAAGTGGTCCCAATCCCTAGACCTCAACCACCATTTCCATTGAAATTATTGTAGAAAATGGAAGATGATAAATACAGGTATTTATTATTACGTTGAAACAACTTTCCATCACTGTCCCGTTGTTAGAGGCTTTAGAACAAATGCCCAGTTGTGCCATGTTTATGAAGGACATTGTGATGAAGAAGAGGTAGGTTAGTTTTGAGGATGAAGAGAAATGCAATATAGTAGTGCTATTTCTCCTAGGTCTCTTGTGCAGAAGAATGAAGATCATGGTGCCTTCACTATTCCATGTACTATAGGGTTGATACACTTTGCTAATGCGTTCTATGATCTTGGTGCAAGCATAAATATCATTCCATCGTCTATTTATAGGAAGTTGTGTTTGGGAGACCCAAAGCCTACTACAATGCGGTTACTGACGGTCGACCGAACTTTGCAGAAGCCTAAAGGTATAATCAATAATGTTTTCATGATAGTGGAGTCATTAATTTTTCTGGCCTATTTTGTGGTTCTTGACTATCAGGTTGTTTTTGAGGTTCCCATTATCTTTTGGAGATTGCTCCTTGCAACTTGGTTTGCACTAGACGATATGAAAAAAAACAGATGAAGTTTATATTGAAGAATGAGAAAGAACCTTTCAATATTTGTAAGCCCATGAAGCATAATGGTGAACTCCAAACGGTATCTTCTATGTCCTACAAAGCAGAGAGTGCACTCTATGTAAGAGTTTAAGATCTACTAGGGTTTGAGGCACAAGCAATGGTCATCATGAATTTTGACATTGATCATATTGAAGAGTATGATTCTTTGGTTGCTGCACTTGAATGAAATTAATATCGGTCAAAACCGAAGAAATTGGAGTTTGATATGAAATATCGTGAGTCTCTACATATGAGAGCATAATTGTGGAGGCCCTAAAAATAGATCTTAAGATCTACCACCTCCTTTGAGGTATGTGTCCTTTGAAAGTTAATTGCATTCATGAGGGGTGTCCCAAATAATCACATTGATGATGATTCACTGAAGGAGTACTTTTATAGAGGTAAGGATGAAAACAACAAAGTGGTACGTGATACTATTCAAAGTTGCTATTATGGGGAATGAAAATATGCTAAGATTGAAGAGAAATTGGAAAATATATCTCAAAACAATAAAGCTTGGAGCACTAGAAAGTCGGACACTGGGCGAAACACCTTCGTTGTACAGGCTACAAACAACTCAAACAAAAATGATATTCATTAAGAGATGGCACAGAGGAGAATTGAATTTGGGTTGGTCATGAAGCATGTGAGTGGAGGCAAATAAAAGGTGAATGTAATGAACTATTTTGTAAAACCACCTCCACCGGCCGATGATTATTACTATGGGGAGGATACATATGTAGTTAATGATAAGACGGGGGTTTCCGATCAAATTACCAAGGTTCTGATCAGGATAAATAGAACCAAGGTCAAGGAAACAAAAGTCAGAACTATGTTAATTACAACCAAGAGGGGCAATATGTTTGACATGGGAACTACAATCACAACAATAACTACAAGCGGAACTACTATGGTAACAGGAATGAATGGGGTGGTCCATATGTTCCTCATGCTAACCGCGAGGGGCTTGTTTTACGGACTATCATCGGAAGACATACATGCGCATAAAGCCAAGCTGAGATCAGTGTTCAAAAGTTATGTGGCTAGACTAGACTTCGATAGTTTGCGTGGACTATCGAAAGTTGAATGCTTGGACTGAAAAGAACCATTCCCCCATGACCTTCATGGATCAGATGTTAGACAGACCTGTAGGCAAGCATTGGTATTTCTTTCTGTATGGCTATTCGGTAACAATAAGATCTCTATCGCTCTAGATGATCAAGAAAAGACCACCTTCACTTGCCCTATATGACTTTTCCATTAAAAGAATGTCGTTTGGGTTATGCAATGCACAGGATTCCTTCAAGCTTTGTATGATGTCGATATTTTCTAACATGGTTGAGGAAACGTTTCTTCCCCAATATACACGTAAGTGTACGTGGTTGCGCAATTAATGTAGATTCTTGTTAGAAACGAGTTATCATTCCCAAGATACTTGTGATCAATTTGTATTAAAACATAACTCTATAACAGAAAGTAAAAGTAACTTTTTCAAGATTTTATGATTTTATTATAACTATGAGTACTTTAGCAATGAATAAAAGTTACTAAGATTTAACGATCTAAAAATTTTGTTTCAAGCGAGAAAGAGGCAATTCCAAGGCTGTTGTATATGTTGAATCCAGCATCACAATATTGACTTAGAACTAATTTTGGTTGTCATGTAACAGGTTTATCGGGTTAATATAGGAGTCAGGCTACACATCTCTCGTTGCATACCACAATTAGATTACATCATTGACCGGGGATAAGTAATATAATTGGCAAGTATTAAATTTCATCCTATTTCATAACCAAGCAAGTTCTTCGTCTGCGTTTTACTCTTGAACACAAATCACCTCAATCTAATGGGTCAATCGAAATTTCTATATCATCTGATCTATCTAATCTCTCTTCTCCCGATTTTAAGATTAGACACCAAGTTTATCCTAAGGTGATCAAGCATAAAATAGTAAAACAAGAATACTGAAGTAACTTGTGTTGACAACCAATAATTAATTCAAAAGCAAATACTATTCAAAATTCTATTCATAGGTGCAACCTTACAACTAGCACGTTTAGCTATTCATATTATTAAAAAAACCACGAAATATGATTGTTCATGTGATTTTCTAAAAAATAAAAGAGTTAGATGATTAAAACCTATTACAAACTTGAATTCTTGTTCTTGCACTCCAATTCAAAAGTCGAACCTTAACAATGAGGCCCTAAGGGTATATTTATAGTAAACACGAAATAAAGTCGAATTCAACTTGAACTAGGATTTCTTTTAATTTCAAATTTCTTCAAAAACTCCGCTAAGATTTTTTTATCCATCTCCTCCTCAATCACCGAGAGACCACCTATGCGCAATTACAGTTCAATCATCCCAAACATGCACCCTATCAAACTATCATCACGAGCTTGCCTATCAATAATAGTCAAAACGGTCTTATAGGAAGTATCATTTGCTTTGCTGCACATGACATCGACCACGTGGAACACTAGATGGGGTGTACGAAGAGGGAACACATCATAAAATTCATCCTTAATCATAACCGCTCTAAGGTACCTATTTATGATGCTCCCGTAACAGCAAAACCATCAATTGGTGGTACGAAACTTAAGCATATGCTTTCTCAAATTAGCCTCGACATTGACCAATAAGACCATAATTAAGCGATATATGAGAACTATCTTCTTCCTAGTTACATCAATCATTTGTTTCGTTAGAATTAAGAAACTGTAGACAATCTTAAACCAAACAGAAGCCTCTAAGTTAAGGTGCCCATAGTGAATTGGAAGGTGGCGACCCGTGTCCCTGACCCTATCCCACCTAGCAACAAAAGTCACCCCACACAAGGTATTTCATATATCACGATAAGGTGGTCATTCAACCATAGCTAGAAATTTAGCATGATGACAATTATGGTCACCCAAAAAATCATTTAGCATTCAACATAAAATCACACCACACTATTTCTAACAAACCCACTATTAATCTCAACACGATGAGTAGTCCAATTTGCATAAAATTCACAAACAAAACTCAAATTGCACTCACCTTGATTACGAACACATATTGAAGTCCCAACGCAATGATTTTTGCGTGAATGTTGGGAAAGTTGCAGCGCAATCGCTCCTCATAAAAGTAGTCCTCTCCAATGTACTTTAATTATTGTTGGGTGTTGTACCAATTCGTACCATAGTGCATAACCGCCTATTCACAAAAAATTTTGGGTAATAAATTTGTTTGTTCTGGACATGAACATCTGGGAGCCACTGTCACATCCAGGGAGCACCCCCTAGAATTAACATGGTGTACTTGACCTCCCGGAGGTATTATCAGAGACCATAGTTATCATTCATCGCATTGTTATAGTAAATTTAGCAGAAAATTTAAAACTCTTCTTAGCACATCATATAAATGTAAGTCATAATACATATTTAGACCCTATGTATCTTTGCCATCTTGGACTCAACAACATTATAATACATTAGGGACACGACCCTTGAAACATAAGACATAACTCTGCAATCATGAAACATTTTACAGGAAGACATGAGTAGGGAATCCTTAGAACTTAAAGACCCATTTTTTATTTAGCTTGGGAATCACATATCAAGCTCCTCAATCATAGAAATTCTTTAATCATCCATAACCTACATTTTGTTTACAAAGTAGAGAAGAATGGGATTAGTACAAGAATGCACTAAATATAGAAACCATGCAAAAACATGCATATAAAAGGAAATTTTCTTGACATCGTAGTTCATGCCATCCTGAGTAAATCTTCATAAAAAATTTATACAATAGTATTTAAATCATTCACATACTTGATACCAACATATTCAAAGGCCAAATATTACATAAGATCACTTATAGAATTTATGACGTTTTTTAGTCAAATTACAGTGAGCTCTTTTTCCCTTAACAGTGAACATTATATCCATTTATTCATTAACTTCCCAAGTAACCCTCTTGTGATACTTAGTGACATGTATCTCCTTAAGGTCACAAAGAAAGCGTACATACAGACTATATAGACCAACACATATCTTCATATAAGCATAATACATCAAAGACACATTTATGTCAAAACATCAGGTCATCACACTAATCTACACCTATTTACACATATTTTTAGTAGACACCTCATGAGACCGAAAACCTTAACATTCAATTCATACATCAAAGAGTAATTAAGTAGAGGCCACTTTATTCATGTCAATACAAGACCTTCATCATATAGTCATTTAGACCAACATAGTGAATATAAGGATAGGATCACATCTTATAAATTCATAACATGCACATCTTCATAATAAGTAGACAAATACTACCATACCATGCATATGGACATAAAGATAAACATACACATTAGGTCACCTTCCGAGGACTTCCTAACAAGCTACTTGTGCAATGTCTAGATGGGTTAATTATTTTCACCTGTGCTAAATAACCTCCCTTAAGTCCTTCTAGTTAGGATCCTATTCATTTACTTCCACTTTCCATTTTACATTAGAGAAACAATAGCTTTAACTGACACTAAGACCATAGGTGCTAAACATGGAATTTGGTGTTGTAGAACCGTACACCAATGGGAGGTGTTCCTACCTAGCTAAGGTATAACATTGCCATACATCCTAGCATCCTAACTGAACTCACTTTGTCAGATCCTACGTGGAAAGCATAGTTCATGGAACTGAGAGATAGGTATGATCCCTCGATATGCCACTTGACAGTTGGGGGCTCTTCGCATGAGAAAATATGGGTGAACCTTCCTCAAAGGGAAGTGATCACATCATGTGGATCCATAGGTGAGTATTCCTCTAAAGGAAGTCAATTCTCTAAAAGGACAAACGGTAAATCTTCCTCCAAGGGAAGTCAACACCTCTCAAGGTAAGGTTCACTCGGTGCTAGGACAAGTTCCCTTTATTGATAAGCCTTTATTATAATATTCATAAAACATAGGCTTAGGATATTCATTTCTCATATGCTTATAACATATTCAAGAACCTATCTAGTTTAGAGTATTCTTGGACACACTTTTTAAGGCCCCTCTATTATCTAGATCATCATAGTAACTCATTCATATGTTCATCAATTTGCCTTCAAGGCTATGGTCAACACATATGTAATGAAAATAAAGTAAACACCTCCACCATAAGTGGACCATACCACACAATGCCAACAAGGCTTCATAAACTACATTAATATAGGAAAGTAGAGGGATGAGCCACTCTTACCAATTTCTCACCTTTTGATCATCAATGATCAATACACGTTGTTTATCAACAATTCATTTTAGGGCATTAGATTAATGTAATTTCATCATAAAAGAAACATGTACAAGTTGCTACAAGATCATACTATAATATAATACACGACATCTCACATGTACTAGAAAGTAGGGAGCCCTAGGTCATTAAATAAACTCCCTACTTTAGTTCTATAATCAAGGTTTCGATAATGTAAATGTAGAGCAGTAGCCAAAGAAAATCATCACTTAAACAAGATACTACTACAACTACCAATAAAGTAGATATCACTGTAAGCATACATCATTTTAGGAAGTCATGGAAGGTAAGGTTACATAGGTTAATCCTATCCAAATTCTCATGATTTTATAAACATTGGATCCATTATGTACTTCATGCTCACATTCCATTATAGGCAGTAGGTAAGGACAATTAACCATGATAAATTCACATAACAACTAACCTAACATAAAGATTACAAGTTACAATTACATAGACTCGAAGAACCTAGTTCAATTAATATAAGCCTTCTTTAATTCAATCTTACAAGATTCATATCCATAATTCAAACATGATATTAACCTAGAACAGTAGATACAATAAACTTAACATGATCGAAATCCATTTTTATACAATTAAGGACCCACATTACAGTGATCACATTGCTTCATACATTGATCCACATGGATTCTTCATCATCAATTCACGTAAATAACAGTAGATATAACACCTTAAACATAATATAATCACAATTCAATTCAATAACAAGCAAATATCACAAAGCCCATGCAAGGACTAAATCAATTTAGGGAGGGAACATTGGTTTATCATGCAATTGGATTAAAATCACATTCAAACCAATACATTAACATTAACTCCTCATGATTTAAAAATTTAAAACATTTGGAGAAACAACCCATGGATAGATTCAAGAAGAAGAGATTTGATCATATTTTCGTCTTTGAAAACTTTGAGATTAACTCTCTAGATGAAAAGACAACTAGAGATGAAGGTTCACCATACCTTTATCAGCATGAAGACCTCTAAAAATTGGTGAATAAACTATAGAAATCCATGCTCCAAGAGGTTCTTGAGCTTTACAACAATGGGGGTTTCTAAGGAGAAGATATTTGGAGGGAAAGGTTTAATTTCGTGAGAAGGGATTGGTAATAGGTTGTTCATGTGTTTGAACCCTTACATACACCCAAATATAGGTAAATTAATAAATTACGGTCAGGTTAGGAGGTGGGGTGAATTTCCCATTCACCATTTAAATAGAACAGTACACATGCAACAACTGTAGGCCACCATAAATGGAACACCATCGGCTGGCCGTTGGTCAATCGACTGCCCGTCCGTTGGCTTCCGTCAATTGGAACTTGGCCTGTTTTTGGGTTGAGACCTGACCAGTCTAAGTGTCCATCGATCAGACCACACCACCGGCCGTTGGTCAACCAACTGGCCGTCGTTTGGTTCATCGATTGACACTTCTAAGGAAGTGTCTCGACTAGCCTTGGGTCCTTCTTGTGGGCCCTTTTGTGGGACCCTTTAGAAGTCGTAACCAGACGTTTGTAACGTAAATAGAAACCTTAACAAGTTTTATACCTCCCAAATGTGATTAACCCAAAAAAGTACATGTAACACATCGAAATAGGCCAGGCCTCATCAAGACACACTTGGACGTCTCAAGGGCTAAGTTTCGTATGTCTTAGACGTTTGACCTCCAAACTTCATGAATCTGCATATACTACTATTAAAAATCATTATAACTCATTTAAATGCTTTATAAGATCATTTCATACAATATATAAACACGCATGGACACATGAGACACATAGGTGACTAGTCGTCGAACGTCTAGCCGTCCCTTGACATTTGACTCCAAATCACCTGAAACTTTACACTGCCTCTAAACCATATTATAATTAATTTTTGGACCTTATAACCTTAATACTAACATGTTATGCTCTAGACACCTTATCTCAATTTGGGTGTCTTACAATATCCCCCACTTGAGAACATTCATCTTCGAATGACACTTAGAACTCTTTAATCACAACAAGGACTTCAATGCATCATCAAGCAGTCCATCACATTCATAATATTATTACATAGAATAGAAGTCAATGAACCAACTTATAAATTATACAACTTCAATTTATTTTAGCTCTCAATGCACACAAGTAAGCAAATCTTCCATTTACTCACTGCATCAAACACAAAGGCTCTCATCATATTCAAGGGAGTAACATCCTTGTCCTCATCATAACATGGTCATTACACTTCAATTTATTAAGAGCTCATTTTTCAAATAATATTAATGTAACACTTAGGAAGATTTCAACAACTCTCAAGAAGTAAATAGGTACTCATACTTCACTGCACATAGACTTGAGTTAATTTAATCAACATAAATCTTTACTAGTTAGACCTAGTGCCATGAAGCGCTTACTTAACCATACCATGCTTAGTGGTGTCCATGGAGAAATGTCCTTCTACTAAACTCACTAACATGTATCATGAATTCACATCTAAGCAAAAGTACTAGGTCAATGTCCTCTTAAAATGAAAATTTCTCAACTTTTAAACCTAGGCATGCACATGTTTCCTTCCTAGTGAAGTCTTAATTGTAAGTCACACAAAGTACATCACAACAAATAGAAAGAAATTTCAAAAAATGTCAATTTCTAACATAGTACTCACCTTCACAGTAAGCATCTTTTGAGAGGAATAACACAAATCATAGGAACAGACATGAACACTTAGCTAAACATGCTTTCACTGTTCACGAGTGGACCTATAATTTTATGCTTCCCAAACCCTACAAGTCACATAATTTTCAAGAGACTCTACATAAGTCTAAACATTTCACCTCACAAGTGACTATTACCATGTTTCTTATCCGATCTCATTAAGACAAATGAACATCTAGCATATAAAGATGCAATTCAACATAAGAAAATATGGATTTTATCAAAAAAATTCTTTCATGTACTTTGGAATCTTCACAATATCTTTATGGTAATGTCAATCAATACGTACCAAACATATAAAGGTCATGCAATTCATACTTTATGCCATATTCTATTCATGAACAAGCTTACTAAAAATTCATTAGTTTTAAGTTCAAGTAAGACTAGAAGTACACGATAGAAAATATCTACAACCTTTCTACTCCATCACCATCGTCCACTAAGGGTAAACCCAATTAAGAGCAACTTAACCCAACCTTAAGAGGATCTTAACTTAACAACCTTCAAGTTTCATCACTTACAAGTGATTACCACCTCAGAAGGAATTTACATTATGTCAACCAAGACATTTCTAAACTTTTGTACATTGGAAATTTGTCCTCAAACTTTCAAGTTAGGTCGTACTAATTAACCACATAAGTTTTTCAACAATACAAGTAGATACCAAGGTCAAACATCATTAGGGAAAAGAACAAGGAGACTTAGTCATAATGACTCTTTCTTTTATTTCAACATTAAAGTAAGATAACTTATACTCAATCAAACCCACATCATTACCCCACAAAGATAAGAATACTACCCTCAATTCTAGGGGAAACATCAATTTCACAACACCAAGGGACTCACAACACAATAAGTAGTTAGAAACTATTCTACAACTAATCATGCCATAAGACTCTCATTCTTCAATCCGAATAGAAAATATCTTTTTACATTCATTATCATATTCATATGAATCAATTTTATACTCATTTCAAAATCTAATCAAAGAACAATTTAGTTCATTTCCCAAAAATCTTACACTAAGCTGCCTAGAATTACAGTGAACATGCCTCAACATTCCAAAAATGCAACACTCAAGCAATTGATGGGAAAAGCATGAAAATATGTGATACAAACCTTTACTAAAGGCAAGCATACTATTATCACAACTAGGATCAAGTACATACAAAAGACCACCGGACAAGAAAACATAAGAGAGAGATCTTATAGAGTTATGTTCTATGGAACAATATGAGAATCATGAAAAGGGAAACTCTATCGTCCTATCGCCCTCGTACCATTTGATGTATCGTGACTCACCACCAATGATACAAGACTCTACTAGATGTGGCAATATGAGACTTCTTGGACCCTAAAAAACTTTTAAAAACCTCATCCTCTAATACCACATTTCTCACATCCGGAGAGCACCCCTAGAAGTATCATAGCGTACTAGACCTCTCGGAGGTCTTATACAAGCCAATAGTTATCATTCATCGCATTTCATAGTAAATTTAGCAGAAAATTTAAAACTTTTCATAGCACATCGTATGCTAGAAACATTACTTAAAAATATAAGTCATAATACATATTTAGACCCTAAGTCTCGTTGCGATCTAAGACTCAACAACATTATAACACATTAGGGACACGACCCTTATAACATAAGACATAAGTATACAATCTTTAAAAATTTTACAGGAGGACATGAGTAGAGAATTCCTGGAACATAAAGACCCCTTTTCTTGAGCTTGGGAATCACATATCAAGATCCTCAATCATAGACATATTTTAAGCATCCATAACCTTCACTTTGTGTAAAAAGTAGAGAAGAACGGGATTAGTACAAGAATGCACTAAGTATGGAAACCATGCAAAACATGCATTTAAAAGGGACATTTTCTTTAAATCATACTTCATGTGTTTTGAGTAAATCTTCATAAAACCTTTAAAAAATAGAATTTATATCATTCACATACTTCATACCAACATATTCAAAGGCAAAACATTACATAAGATTACCTATAGAATTTATGACATTTTTGAGTCACATTACAATGAGCTCTTTTCCCTTAACAGTAAGCATTATTTCCTTTTATTAATTAACTTCCCAAGTAACCCACTAGTGATACTTGGTGAAATGTATCACCTTAATGTCACAAAGAAATCATACATACAACCAACATAAACCAACCCATATCCTCATATAAACATAATACATCAAAGATATATTTAAGTCAAAATATTAGGACATTACAGTAAGCTACACCAATTTACGCATATTTTTACCTCTTTTCATATACATCATTATTAGACCTTGTTCATGTCCCTAATATTAGTCTACTAGTGCAATGCACATGTGAAGGCCCATAACCCCACACATGCGTAGTAGACACTTCATGAGACCACAAACCTTAACATTCAATTCATACATCAACAAGTAAGTAGAGGCAACTTCATTCATGTCAATACAAGACCTTAATCATATAGTCATTTGGACAAACATAGTGCATATAAGGATAGAATCACATCTTATAGATTCATACCATGCACATCTTCATAATAATTAGACAAATACTGCCATACCATGTATATGGACATAAGCATAAAAATACACATTAGGTCACCTTCCTAGGACTTCCTAAGGAGCTAATTGTGCAATGTCTAGATGCGTTCATTATTTCCACCTATAATATGTAACCTCCCTTAAATCTTCCTAGTTAGGATCCTATTCATTTACTTCCATTGTCCATTTTACTTTAGGGAAACTATGCCTTAACCAACACTATGACCATAGATGCAAAACATGAAATTTGGTGTTGTAGAGACTTACACCAATGGAAGGTGTTCCTACCTAGCCAAGGTAGAACAATAACATACATCCTGGCAACCTAAGTGAATTCACTTTGCTAGATCCTATGTGTCAAGTATACTTTATAGAACTAAGAGATAGGTATGACCCATGTACATGCCACTTTGTAATTGGGGCCTTCTCTCATAAGAAAACATGGGTGAACCTTCCTCAAAGAAAAGTCATTACTTCATATGGATGCATAGGTGAATATTCCTCTAAGGGAAGTCAACACTCTATAAGAAACAAATGGTAAATCTTCGTCCAAGGGAAGTGAACACCTCTTAGTGTCAAGATCACTCGGTGCTAAGCTGATTCCTTTTATTGAAAAGTCTTTATTATATTTTCATAAATCATAGGCTTAGGATATTCATTCCTAATATGCTTATAGCATATTCAAGCACCTATATAATTTAGAGTATTCTTGGGCACACCTTTCAAGGCCCCTCTATTGTCTAGATCGTAATAGTCACTCATTCATATGTTCATCAATTTGCCTTCAAGGCTATAGTCAACACATATATAATTACAATAAAGTAAACACAGCCACCATAAGTGGACCATACCACAATGCCATAGAATTCTTCATCAACTACAGTATTATCGAAAAATAGAGGGAGGTAAGAAGCTAAATGTACTTTAATCATAATAGAAACCATGTACAAGTTACTACATGATCATTCTATAATATGATACAAGGCATGTCACATGTACTAGAAAGTAGAGAGTCGTAGATCATCAACTAACGTCCCAAGTTTAGCTCATCATTCGAAGTTTATCAATAATGTACATGTGGAGCAGTAGACTAAGAAAACAAAACTTAATCGAGATACTACTACAACTGCCAATATACTCGAAATCAGTGTAAGCATGCTTCATTTTAAGAATTCATGGAATGTAAGGTTAGGTAGGTTAATCCTATTAAAACTATCATGAATTAATACATATTGGATACATTACATATAATTAATACTCATATTACATTATAGGCACTACCTAAGGAAAATTAACAATGATCAATTCATACAACAACTAAACTCACGTCAAGATTACAACTTACAATTCCATAGACTAGAAGAACCTAGTTGAATTCATATAAGCTTTCTTTACTTCAATCATACAAGATTCATTTCCATAAATCAAACATGATAAAAACATAGAACAGTAGATACAACCATCTTAACATGATCAAAATCCACTATTATAGAATTAAGGAATCAGATTAAATTGATCACATTGTAACTAGTCTAGACATGTTCAAACCTTAATAAATTGATCCACATGGATTCTTCGACATCATTTAAACATAAATTCACGTAAATATCAGTAGATATAACAACTTGAACGTAATAGAATCACAATTCAGTCTATAACAAGCCAAGATCTGAAAGCCCATGCAAGGACTTAATCGATTTTGGGAGGGAACATGGGTTCATCTTGCAATTGGATTAAAATGACATTACAACCAATACATTAACATCAATTGATCATTATTTAACCATATAAAATTTTTGAGAAAGAACCCCTGGGTAGATTTAAAAAGAAGACATTTGATCATATTTTTCTTCTTTGAAAATTGCGAGAATAACTCTCTAGATGAAAATATAACTAGAGATGAAGGATAAGCAAACCTTACTCTACATGAAGATCTCAAAATCTTTGTGAAGAAACCATAGGAATCCTTGATCCAAGCTGTTCTTTAGCTTTACCAACAATGGAGATTTCTAGGGAGAAGATTTTTGTAGGGAAAGGTTCAATTTCGTGAGAAGGGATTGGGAATGGGATGTTCACGAGTTTGATCATTTATATACACCCAATGATAGGTAAATTAATCAATTACAGTGTGGTTAGGACATTGTGTGAATTTCCCATTCACCTCTTAAATAAAAGAGTACATAGGCAACAGCTGCAGGCCACCATTGATGGACCACCATCGATAGGCCGTTGGTCAATCGACTGGCCGTCCTTCGAGGTCCGTCGATGGGACCTTGGCCTGTTTTTGGGTTGAAACCTAACCAGTCTAAGTGTCCATCGTTAATACCTCATCAAAGGGAAGTTGGTCTACCAACTGGCCGTCGTTTGGTTCGTCGATTGATACTGCCAAGGCAGTGTCTCGACCTGCCTTCGGTCCTTCTTGTTGGTCCTTTTGCGAGGCTGTTTAGAAGTCGTACCCGGATTTTCAAAACTAAATAAAAACCTTAAAAAGTTGTAGACCTCCCACCTGAATTTCACCATAAACAAATACACGTAAAACATCCAAACAAGCTAGGCCCCATTAAGACACACATAGACGTCTCAATGGCTAACTTTCGAATGTTTTAGACGTTCTTGGACGTTTGACTTCCAAACTTCAAGAAAATCCATATACTACCATTAAAAATCATTATAACTCATTTAAAGGCTTCATAAGATCATGTCATACAATATATAAACACGCATGGACAAATGAGACACATAGTTGAGAAGTCGTCGAATGTCTTGGTCGTCCCTTGATGTTTGACTTCAAAATCACCTCAATCATTACACACTGCCTATAAACAATATTATAATTCATTTTAAGACCTTAAAAACTCAAGATGGTCATGTTAGGATCTAGAAAACCTTATCTCATTTTGGGAGTCTTACAACCACCCCCTTTCTGCTCTGCTTGCTTCCGGGACCACTAGCAACATTTTTTCCTTTTGAAGCCATCACAATACCCAATTTGTTGAAGAAACTAGAAAAATAACAAAAGATAATTGGGGAGAAGTAGGGTGGTTTGAGTGGTTAGTGGGTGGATGGTGAATTTTGTGGTTTTGTGGTGGGGAGTGAATTGGTGTGGTAGAAAGTTGAGCAAAAGTAAAGTCAATAAAAAAAGGAAAAGAATTTCGGGAAGATGAGTTTGGGGAAGGTGAAGTGCATGGGCAGGGGTGGAAATGTCATAAAGGGTAATTATGGGGAAACAGAGGAATTAATGGGTAGTTGGATAGGTGTAAAGGGGGATATTTTGTGTGTCCCACAATAAAAAAAAATTATGAAAATTCGCATATCCAGGTGAGGCACTCCGTGCAACGATAAAGCCTGGAAGTTGGATCACCGTGATGCTTGTCTGCCCAAAACAAGCCTCAGATGAAACAAGGCCTGGCGCGACTTGCCTGCATTGCACCCTAACATTGGTGCGGCACCCCTACAGCATGTCCAAAATTGGTCTCAATGAAATGAGTCCCGGCGCGACGCGCCTGCAGTATTCTAAAACATTTGGTGCGACGCACGTGCAATGTGCTCAAAACAGCTCTAAGTCAAAAGAGGCTTGACGCGGCGCGCCTTCAGTGCACCCACCATCGGTTTTATACCTTCATTACAGCACATTTGGGGTGCGGCGCACGTGCAGTGTTCCTAAAACTCATCTCTGAACTTTTCCTTTGGCATGAAGTCCCCTAAGTGCGCCCTAAACTATATTTGTAGCCTGTTTCATCTATTTCTGGGCACGTTCTTCTCCTTTGGCCTTCACATCTGCCAAACAGTGTGACCTAATAATGGTGAGTTGCCTCCTACCCAACTCCTTTGTCTTAGTCGTGGCACAACTCAATTTTTTGCATTTTTCGTTTTAATATATAAAGTCCTATCTAAATAAAATTAAAGTCTCCTACACCAACAAACTTAAAATTAAACTAAAATTACAAAATTAAGCAAGAATACTAAGTATTACATAGACATTATCGATTTCCTCCAATGTATTGCTTGATTTAACGTCGCGGCACGATGGTGCTTTGATGTTTCATAATTTAGCTCAAGAGCCTCCCGATCACGATGCTAGTGAACGCCAAAGTAGTGTTTCACTCTTTTTCCATTTACCAAGAACATTGGGCTAGTCTATCTTTTAAAATCCACAACCCCGTGTGGTGTCATTATTACCACTTCGAAAAGACCGCTCAATTTAGATTATAATTTTCCAGGGTATTAGTTAAGTCTAAAGTTAAAGAGTAGTACATTCTCTCAATGATTGAAGGTACGAGCTACTACGTGCTTATCATGCCACCTCTTAATCTTTTCTTTATAAACATGCATTATCATATGCGTAACGCCTAAACTCTTTAAGTTCATGCAACTGATTCACTGTATTTCTACTAGCTTGCTCAAGGTCCAAATTAAACTTCTTTATTTCCTAGTACTGTCAGTGTTCTAATTCTATAAAAAGATGACATTGTTTCCAAATACTATGTTTTAGGGAGATGGTGTCTTGTAAGAAATCCCATACGCCCACACTGTGTCATCTAGTTTCTGTGACCAATCTTTCCTCTGTTCATTCACCGTCTTCTTGAAGATTTGCTTCACTTCTCTATTTGAAACCTCCACTTCTCAACTACTTTGGGGTGCTAAGATGTAGCAACCCTATGACAAAGACCGTATTTATCAGAAGGTTCTTCGCAATTTTGTAATGAAATGTGTACCCCCGTCACTTATAATTTTCCTTGGAATGCCAAAACGAGTGAAGATGTATTTCTGAGGAATTTGAGCACCACCTTTGAGTCATTGGAGGAAAGAGCGACAACCTCAACCCATTTACTAACATAGTCCACAGCTACAAGGATGTGATGGTCTCCACCAGATTGTGGGAAGGGGCAAATGAAGTCAATACCCCAAAAATCAAACATTTCCACCTCCAAAATGT